>NC_057814.1:639286171-639495616 GCF_018294505.1 Triticum aestivum
GATTGCGCCGCGTGTTCTCCCAGCTAGGGAATGGTTTTCCCTCATTTTTTGCCAGCTGCTTGGCTCGAGCTCGAGCTCGACTCCTTCTGTAGTCGTGCTCGATGTGCCTTCCTGATTTGGCGCTCATAGTCTGAGTCAACAGGCTTGGGAGCTGGTTTCCTTGCCATATGAATAAAGTGGTCAATGACTTTCTCAGGCACTTTCTCCTTTGGTGGCGGTGGCGGTTTTGGTCCAATATGGGCATCCACTTGGGCCTTCACTATGGTTGTGTTTTGCTCCTCGGTCTTGTTGTAAGGCCTCTGAGGAAGAGGAGTGAGGCTTGGACCATATTGATATCGCTTGCCTCCGCCTATACCTCCTGTACTACCTCGACTTGTACCGCTACGCACCATAGCTGCGGCGGCTCTCTTCCGCGATTGCTGAGGCGGCGGAGACGGCCGACGTGGCTGAGTTGGAGCAGAAGGAGTGGCCTAATGTTGTGCCGGACATGAAGCGGGAGGAGTGGCCTGATGCTTGGCCGGACTTGGAGGAGGAGGAGTGGCCTGGCGCATTGGTGGACTTGGAGGAGCGGGAGTCTTCTGACGCGGTGGCGGACATCTAGGAGGAGTTGGCTGACGCGGTGTCGGTGGCCTTCGAAAGATGATGCAATCCTTTCTCCATAGGATGATATGATGTACGGCATCTCCCAGTGTGTGCTCCTCGTCACCTCCAGGAATGTCAAGCTCTAGCCCCGAATATTGGTCCACCACCTCATCAACCATGACACAAACATAGCCGGCTGGAATCGGGTTGCAATGGAAGGTTGCTTCGGGGGGATTTGTATAAGCAATGGCGTTCTTCATTTTGAAGTGTAGTTCAAAGTTAGTGTTCTCCATGGTGTCATCCATAGGGTATCTATCCAGCAGTGCGTCGCCCGGGGCGGAACCCATGCTGCTTCTCGGCATGGATGGGACAGTGCTATCCAATGCTGGATCATCCGCTAGCCGCCGCCGCCGCTGAGACCCCCTTTCCTAGATAAGTGAGTCGATCTGTTGCTGCTGCCGCTGGAATTTGAGTCCCAAGTCCGCGTGCGCTGATTCTAGGCCTTGAAGGTGTTCTGCTTCCTGCTTCCTCTGCTCCTCCTCCAGCTTCTTCCTTCTCGCACGGCTTCTGTAGTCGGCGTTCCAGTCCAAAAAGCCCTCATACCATGGAACAACACCCTTGCCTCGTGTTCTTCCCGGGTGTTCAGGATTTCCCAGGGCGCGCGTAAGCTCGTCGTTCTCTCTGTTGGGCGTGAACACCCCCTTTCGAGCATCTTCTATTGCATCAAGTAACTTATCTTCGGCTCCTTTAAGACATGCCTTCTTCGAAACCTGACCTGTCTTTGGGTCCAACGCCCCCTCATGCTCATAGAACCAAGTTCTGCACCTGGGGGCCAGCTCTTAGTAACTGGAGTGACCTCTGCATCCAGCATCTCTTGCTCAGACTTATCCCACTTAGGCATTGCCACCGTGTAGCCACCTGGCACCAGCCTATGGAACTGCTCCTTTTTTGTGGCATTGGCCTTGTTTTTTCTCGACCGTTCCTTAGATAATTCGGATTCCTTGAATTTCACGAAAGCAGGGCAGTGTTCTCTATGCTTCTCCAGTGTTTGCTTGAATTCTGGAGTCTTCTTTCCTCCTTTGACATAGTTGGCCCATACAGTTTTCTTGTGGGTGTTGAATGCAATTGGCATCTTCCTAAGAGCAGCGTCCTTGACTTTTTGCACATCTGTATCTGTGATATGATCTGGTAGGGTGAAATGTTCCATGAGTTTTTCCCAAAGCAGAGATTTTGCTCTATCGTCGACAAAAGTAAGATCTGGACGTTTCTTTGCTGGCTCTTTCCATTCTTGAAGGGAGATCGGGAGTTGGTCCTTCACAAGAACTCCGCACCGACGAATGAACTTGTTCGCAACGTTCTTAGGCGCTAGTGGTTCGCCATCAGTTCTGATGGCATCGATGTTGTACTTTACGCCCTCCTTCAACTTTTTGCCCGGGCCTCGCACTGTCCTGCTGCCAGTAGAAGATTTGCTCGATCCGGAGGGCTGAAAGAAGAAAGATCAGTTCGTCAATATATCTTCAAATCATTAAAAACATGTGATGATCACCAGATGCCTGCTTATATAAATATACCTCGCCGGTCTCTGTTATTTCAATATCAACATTTTTGGCGTCATCATAATCATAGTCCATGACTTCATCAAATCGGTCGTCGCGATCGAATATCATATCATCACCCTCCCCGGTATTGTTCAAATATTGGGAGCCGCCATCTTCTTCATTCTGATCATCTGGCCCGTCAGGGGAGCGTATGATCTTGAACAGGGCCTCTTCTCCCTCTCTGCTGGTATTGTCCGCCATAGCTTTTATTAAACTAATCCAGAACAAATATAAAACAATTTAGTATTCAAATTACAATGCATGCATGCAATCAATAAGGAAAAACTGAATCATAGTACATAATATGCATCGCCTCGAATAATATATAATCTTGAATACATCATCTCGAATAATATATAATCTCGGATACATCGTCTTGAATAATATATATAATCTCGAATACATCATCTCGAATAATATATATAATCTCGAATACATCGTCTCGAATATTATATATCGAATACATCACTAGCTAGCTAGCTAATAAAGATCGAATACTACAGAATAATCTAGGCCACCCACGGTTCCTGAGGCGCGGGCGGTGGACACCCAAAGAGAAGGAACCATCACAGGATCATTGGTCCGGTCATCTCCCCAAAGAACCTGCCAGGTATTGGAGAACCTGATGTCCATAGCAGCCACGTAGCGATGGACGTGCTCGTCCTCCTCCCTGACACGACGACGCACCACCTCCGGCGGGGCCGGCTCCCTCCACACCGAAAGTGGCCCACACGAACGCCACCAAAGGAGGTCAGGGTCGACGACGGGACCCGGGGCTGGGTTCCTCACCAAGCGGCGAGCCCCTAAAGGTAGCACCTCCTAGTGCCAGCCCGGCGGAGCCCAGTCCCGGACATGGGTCCTTTGAAGCAGGACGTCGTCGCGAACGGGTCGACAGCGAGGATGCGGGCCGGGCATCGTCGAGAACAAATACTACATGCAAACGTAACATTTTTTAAATGATTGGATTGTGATTTCTTATATATGTCTAGCTAGCTAATTCATCGAACATTTTGACAAAAGTATAAAAAACTAATTCATCTAACATTAGTTAATATATCTAATTCATCGAACTAAAAGTATAAAAAAATAATTCATCTAACATTAATATATCTAGCTAATTTCATCTAACATTTGACATTAATCTAATTAATTAATTCATCTAAAACCTTTGACATTTGACATTAATTAATTCATATAAAACCTATGTATAAAAAACAGAAAAACAGAAAAAACTTAAAACTAAAAACTAAAAACAGAAAAACACATCTAAGTGTGTGTGTGTGTATGCGCAGCCGGGCTTGGGGGCGGCCGGCTGGCCATATGCGTGGCGGCTGGGGTTCTTACAACGGGGCGACGGGCCGGGGCGCCTCGAGGCGATGGGGGCGGTGACGGCGACGGGGCGGTGGCGTACGGGGCGGAGGCGAGACGGCGACGACGGGCCGGGGCGTCGACGGGGATGGGGGCGGCGGCGACGGGGACGGCGACGGCGACGGCGATGACACGCGGTGGGGGTGGCGACGGGGACGGCGACGGGCGACGGCGCAGGACGGGGCAACGGCCCGGGACGGGGCGGCGGCGGTGTCGAAGCAGAGAGGAGAAGAGGGAGATGAGAAACTGAATATTTTTGAAGTGTTGTATATATAGAAGGCACCTTTAGTACCGGTTGTAGCCACCAACCGGTACTAAAGGCCTGTTTTGGCCAGGCGGAGCAGCGGGAAGGGCACCCCTTTAGTACCGGGATGTGGCTCCTACCGGTATTAAAGACCCCCCCTTTCGTACCGGTTGGAGCCACGACCCGGTACTAAAGGCGTGTGCGCTGGCGCAGGTGTGGTGCGGAAGTTTAGTGCCACCTCGCCTAGCGAAGAGCGGCCGCACCTGTTTAAAAGCCCCGGTGCGGGAGAGGTGTTGAACTCCTCTCTATAGCAGGCTTCTAGGCCTAACTCTGCCGCTTTGCCTTGTGGGCCTATTGGGCCTTGTGGGCCTGCATCCTGGCCCAACTAGAGGTCGGGTTTCTAGTCGTATGCAGCCCGCTGTGGCCTAGTAGGCGGGCTTTTTTATTTTCTTTTTTCTTTTTTGCTTTATTTATTTCCTTTTATTTCTTGATGAGTTGTTTTTTGCTGTATTTAGAATTTATTTGTTAATATTTTTTATTTAGGTTCAAAAAATTACAAACTTTCTCTTAGTGGCAGTAGTTTTCAAATTTGAATTATTTGAAATTTGTGTGAATCACTAGTTTGTGACTAACTTAACTTTAAAAATAGATTTTTCAGCGATTCTTTTTTGTTACATTTAATATTAGTGTGTTTTATCATTATATTCAATTTGGTAATACTTAGGTTATTTAAAAATGAAATGCCTTTGTAACAGATGAGTTCTCGTCCGAAACCCTGATATTTCTAAAGAGATTGTCCATTTTGTACACGAAGTGCATCCAGTTTTTGCCGTAACCCTCTCTACTTTTTTGCACATGCTATGTGGGTGAAATTATGATACCATGCCAACTTTCAACCTTTTCGGAGTTCATTTGAAGTGTTTTTCGATTTCAGGGTCATTTAGCTGAAAAGTCAGTAAATGCATGAAAGAATTTCTTTGCGCATAAAACTTCTTCGTGTTTCAAATGCCAAAACACATAAGTACCCTAACTATTACAAACATTCCCTCCAGTTTGTTCGAAGCAGGACTTTCCTCATATATAAGTCCGGAAACTCACTGGAGAAGAAAGTGATGACAGTGAAGCCGATCACATCCCAAAGTGGGATCTTTGGGTGTGAAACTTTTTCTTCACGTGTGTCCCTTTGCGCCGTAACCATGGACAATCTTCATCATTTAACTGGATGCTCGGGTCATTATTCACTGTGAATAGAGCAATTTCATCAAACTTTTCATAATCTTCTGATCTATCTTGTCATCCACTCCCACGATGTTTCTTTTCCCTGAAAGAACTATGTGGCGCTTTGGCTCATCGTATGATGCATTCGCTTCCTTATCTTTTCTTTTTCTCGGCTTGGTAGACATGTCCTTCACATAGAAAACCCGCGCCACATCATTGGCTAGGATAAATTAATGGTTCATCTGCATACGAAAGATTGTTGACATCCACTGTTGTCATTCCGTACTGCAGGTCTTCCGTTACCCCGCCTCGTGTCATATTGACCCATTTGCACCGAAACAAAGGGACCTTCAAACCACGTCCATAGTCAAGTTCCCATATGTCCTCTATGTAACCATAATATGTTTCCTTTCCCGTCTTGGTTGATGCATCAAAGCGGACACCACTTTTTTGGTTGGTGCTCTTCATATCTTGGGCGATCGTGTAAAATATATTCCCATTTATCTCGTACCCTTTGAAAGTCCTTATATTCGAAGATGGTAACTGAGACAGCAAGTACAGGTCATCTTCTATAGCGGCATCATGCATGGCACATGTTTGCAACCAGTCAGCGAAAGTCCCCGTTTGTTCACGTGTAATCCAGTCGTCAGACTTCTCCGGGTGTTTGGAGCATAGAAAATTGTTGTGTTCGTCCATATACGGAGCCACCAAGGCGGAATTCTGTAGAACTATGTAGTGTGCTTGAGTGAGAGAATGCCCGTCCTTACATATTATTTGATCCCCTCCTAGCGTGCCTTTTCCATCCAGTCTGCCCTTATGCCGTGATTCAGGAACACCAATCGGCTTAAGGTCAGGAATAAAGTCAACACAAAACTCAATGACCTCCTCATTTTCATGGCCCTTGGAGATGCTTCCTTCTGGCCTAGCACGGTTATGAACATACTTCATTAAGACTCCCGTGAACCTCTCCAAGGGGAACATATTGTGTAGAAATGCAGGACCCAAAACGTTAATCTCTTCGCATAGGTGAACTAGGACGTGCGTCATGATGTTGAACAAGGATGGTGGGAAAACCAACTCGAAACTGAAAAGACATTGCACCAAACCATTCTCTAACCTTGGTATGATTTCTGGATCAATTACTGATAACCCGCAAGTATACGGGATCAATTGTATCCTCTTTCAATAAGTAAGAGTGTCGAACCCAACAAATACTTTACTAGACCGATAGCAAGTTTTATGTGGGAGAGGCCACTGCTAGCATGTCATCCCTGACTTGAAATTCTATGCACTTATGATTGGAACTATTAGCAAGCATCCGCAACTACTAATGTTCATTAAGGTAAAATCCAACCATAGCATTAAGATATATTGGTCCCCCTTCAATCCCGTATGCATCAATTGCTAGGTAGAAGCTTCTGTCACTCTTGCCCTCCAATAAATAGTCCTATCAACATACAACTAACCCTATCGTGTGATCCACGCGCGCGCTCATATGATGGGCACCAAAGGACAGCAACATAACCACAAGCAAATTAAATCATTCATAGCAATTCATCAACCACCAATAGGACAACGAAAATCTACTCAGACATCATATGATGGCAACACATCATTGGATAATAATATGAAGCAGAAAGCACCATGTTCAAGTAGAGGGTACTGATACATCTCCGTCGTATCTATAATTTTTTATTGTTCCATGCCAATATTATTGAACTTTCATATACTTTTGGCAACTTTTTACATTATTTTTGGGACTAACATATTGATCCAGCGCCCAGTGCCAGTTCCTGTCTGTTGCATGTTTTATGTTTCGTAGAAACCCCATATCAAACGGAGTCCAAACGGGATAAAAACAGACGGAGAATTATTTTGGAATATTTCTGATTTTTGGGAAGTAAAGTCAACGCGAGACGCTGCCCGAGGTGGCCACGAGACAGGGGCCTATGCCCACCCCACGTGGGCGCGCCCTCCACCCTCCTGGGCCACTCGTAAGGGGGTTGATGCCCTTCTTTGGCTGCAAGAAAGCTATTTTTTGGAAAAAAAGATCTGGGCGAAGGTTTCAATCCAATCGGAGTTACGGATCTCTGGATATAAAAGAAACGGTGCCAGGGTAGAATCCCAAAACGCAGAAACAGAGAGAGACATAGAGATAGATCCAATCTCGGAGGGGCTCTCGCCCCTCCCACGCCATGGGAGCCAAGGACCAGAGGGGGGAACCCTTCTCCCATCTAGGGAGAAGGTCAAGGAAGAAGAAGAAGAAGAAGAAGAAGAAGGGGGGCTCTCTACCCCTTGCTTCCGGTGGCGCCGGAACGCCGCCGGGGGCCATCATCATCACCGCAATCTTCACCAACACCTCCGCCATCTTCACCAACATCTCCATCACCTTCCACCTCTATCTACAGCGGTCCACTCTCCTGCAACCCGCTGTACCCTCTACTTGAACATGGTGCTTTATGCTTCATATTGTTATCCAATGATGTGTTGCCATCCTATGATGTCTGAGTAGATTTCCGTTGTCCTATCGATGATTGATGAATTGCTATGATTGATTTGAGTTGCATGTTTTATTATTGGTGCTGTCCTATGGTGCTCTCCGTGTTGCGCAAGCATGAGGGATCCCCGCTGTAGGGTTTGCAATATGTTCATGATTTGCTTATGGTGGGTGGCGTGAGTGACAGAAGCACAGACCCGAGTAAGTAGGTTGTTTGCGTATGGGATAAAGGGGACTTGATACTTTAGTGCTATGGTTGGGTTTTACCTTAATGAATCTTTAGTAGTTGCATGCTTTCTAGAGTTCCAATCATAAGTGCATATGGTCCAAGAAGAGAAAGTATCTTAGCTTATGCCTCTCCCTCAAATAAAATTGCAATTGTGATTATCGGTCTAGTAAGTAGTCAATCGCTTAGGGACAATTTCACAACTCCTACCACCACTTTTCCACACTCCCTATATTTATTTTATTGCTTCTTTATTTAAACAGCCCCTAGTTTATATTTACGCGTTCTTTATTATCTTGCAAACCTATCCTATTACACCTACAAAGTACTTCTAGTTTCATACTTGTTCTAGGTAAAGCGAACGTCAAACCTGCGTAGAGTCATATCAGTGGCAGACAGGACTTGAGAGAGTATTTGTTCTACCTTTAGCTCCTCGTTGGGTTCGACACTCTTACTTATCGAAAGAGGCTACAACTATCCCGTATATTTGCGGGTCATCAAGACCTTTTTCTGGCGCCGTTGTCGGGGAGTCATAGCGTGGGGTGAATATTCTCGTGTGTGCTTGTTTGATTTATCACTAAGTAATTTTTATTTGTTGTTCTTAGTTGTTTTTCTATCCTTAGTTATGGGTAGGAGACGCAAAATACCAAAAAAATTAGTTGTACCTACTGCACCAATGGTTGAAGAACCACTCAAAATCTATCACACTACTGAAGCTTTTTACTTGGATCATCTTCGATCCCTATGTGCTCGTGTTGAAACCCCAACTAGCTTAGTTGAGGGGAAATCTTTAGATGAGCATGCTTGTTATGTGCGACACCGTATATCTGAAGGATGAACAGGACCCCGTGGTGTGGAGGGCTGGATGAACAGTAGACGGTGGAGGGGTGGTTGAACAGGACCCCGTGGTGTGGAGGGCTGGATGAACAGTAGACGGTGGAAGGGTGCCCGTGGAGGGGTGGTTGAACAAGACCCCGTGGTGTGGAGGGCTGGATGTACAGTAGATGGTGGAGGGGTGGTTGAACAGTAGCCGGTGGAGTAGCACGCGGTGGAGGCTGGATGAACAGGAGCCCTTGGAGGCTGGAGAAGGTCGACGGTAGCCCGTGGAGGCTGGAGGAGGTCGACGGTGGAGATGAACAGTATCCCATGGAGTCCCGTTTTGCAGTACGCCACACCCCTCCCGATCAACATGACCCCCATTTCGACCGTAGGAGGTCCGTTTCCTCCGTTTTGCGGTACGCCAGACCCCTCCCGATGAACATGATCCCGTTTCGAACGTGGCCGGTCAAACACAAGGCCGTTTCCTCCGTTTTGCGGTACGCCAGGCCTCGTTTCCATCGCCTGTTCCGTCCAAGCCCTCCCGATGAACACGACCACGCATTCCATTCCGACCCAGCCGGTTGGCTACCACGCGTTCCGTTGCCTCCCGATGAACACGACGCATTCCGTTGCCTCCCCATGAACACCACGCATTCCGTTGCCTCCCCATAAACACGACGATGATGCTGTTTCTCCGTTTCTACCCAGCCATGTCAACGAGCCCTCGCCGTACGTATGCGCGACTAGGCGTTCGAGACCCCGCCCGTATATACACATACGTGGACGTATTTTGTTTCTTGCACCCTGGCCGCTGTACGTACGTGTACATGCTACGTGCGCGCCTCTACTACGACACATGCGCGCCTCTACATCCACCAGTATAGATGTACGTACACGTTCGCGACCAAAATGACAACGTTACGTACACTTCGACCAGGTGGGTCCTGACTGTCAGGCACTTCCTTGCCTGCGAAGATGTAGATGGTGGGTCCCAGCAGTCAGGGGGCGAATCATTTTTTTTTGCCTGGACGCACTTCCTTGCGTGCGAAGGTGTAGCTGCTGGGTCCCAGCAGTCATGGGGGGAATCGTTTTGTTTTTTTTGCCCAGACGCACTTCCTTGCGTGCGAAGATGTAGCTGGTGGGTCCCAGCAGTCAGGGGGCGAATCGTTTTTTTTCGGACGCACTTCCTTGTGTGCGAAGATGTAGCTGGTGGGTCCCAGCAGTCAGGGGGAAACATTTCTTTCGCGAAATATGGTGGCCCGTCAGGTGGGTCCCCGTTGTCAGGTGGAGGAATAATTATTTTGCACGTAATAAGGAGGCACTTCCTTGCTGCGGCCGTGGACCCAGCTGTCAGCCTCTCCACGTACAACCCACGTCTGATGGAAGCAATTCCTTGACCACGTTGACCACGCCGCGCCGAGAGCACCAGGGCGGTGGACGACGGCGAGGCCTAGGAAGGGGACGATGCGGAGCCGGGGAAGACGCGGTAGTGGATGCCCACGCGTAGAGGAGTATGAGGGTTCACTCGTTCGGCTGCGGTGTGAGGCTGCCGTCACCGCAGACTAACAGGGGGTGTGGGTGCGTAGAAGGATGGCTTGGCCAGCGGTGGGAGTAGTAGGGGGAGGTGAGGCCTCCGCGGCATCACAGCCGGCCATGGGCGGCAGGAGCACGGGGCACGACCGGCGCTACTTTCGGCGGCTGGAGCAACAAGACTAGAGGTTGAAGAAGCACTACGCCCGTTGGATGGACATCGTACGGTCACTGGAGCTAGAATTGTTCATATATTGACTAAAGTTGACAAAGGCCTCCGCCCCAGTCAACTTAGTAGGCCCACAAGTCAGCCTCCCACAAAGGTGGGTCCCAGCTAGCAGGGGGTATTCATTTTTTTTGCGTAATAAGGAGGCACTTCCGGTGGGTCCGAGCTGACAGCGGGGGGAACGTTTTTTCGCGAAATACGGTGGCCCATCCTGTGGGTCCCAGCAGTCAGGGGGAAACGTTTTTTCCGCGAAATACTGGTGGCCCGTCCGGTGGGTCCCTGCTGTCAGGTGGAGGAATAATTATTTTCCACGTAATAAGGAGGCACTTCCTTATGGCTGCCGTGGACCCAGCTGTCAGCCTCTCCACGTACAGTACTCTTCCGATGGAAGTCGGTCGTTGACCACATTGACCACGCCGCGCCGAGAGCACCATGGCGGTGGACGACGGCGAGGCCTAGGAAGGGGACGACGCGGAGCCGGGGAACACGCGGCAGTGGAAGCCCGCGCGGAGAGGAGTACGAGGGTTCACCGGTTCGGCTGCGGTGTGAGGCTGCCGCCGCCACAAAATAACAGGGGGTGTGGGTGAGTAGAGGGATGCCCTGGCCAGCGGTGGGAGTAGTAGGGGGCGCTGAAGCCTGCGCGGCTTTGGCGGCTGGAGCAAGAAGATCAGAGATTGAAGAAACACGACGGCCGTTGGATTGACATCCAACAGTTACGTCTGCTAGAATCGATTGTTGACGTATATAATAACTAAAAAAATCTTGCATACGCGTCAACTAAACAGGCCCACAAGTCAGACCACTCCCTCTTTTTTTTTAATAATTTATATATAGCTCATGGCAACTTCTTATGCAATTTATTGCAGTCTTTTTTTTGGTTGGCCAGGGCCAATTTCGCATATATCTATGGGTTCCAAACTATTTTTAATACCGAAATGTCGAGCCAGATTTAAAGTACTTTGAAGATATATTTAAATTAGGTTAATGCCCAGTGAAATAGGAATCTGAAAATGTGAAAAAAATCAGAAATTATAAAGTAATTGCCAATTTGTCATCTGTTTTTATATTTACAACCCATTTCATATTACTTTCAAGATTTGCAGGCGTCTTGAAAGAGTTGCAGCCCATCAGGGCGTAGAAAAATAAGTAGGCCTAGATTGGGTATTCTTCAGAAAAAATAAACTGGGCTCATTTTCACAAAGAAAAAATAGCTGGGCTGGTCACATGGTGAACATAAAATATAAGCCTGGGCTAGATGGGCCACAACCCAGTTCCAACCCTGCTCCGTCTTAACAATAACAAACAAAAAAAATACTGCTCGAGTAGCTACGTCCCAGGTGTCAGCCGATATTGTGATGTTCTCTTGTCTATTGATTATATACGCTCACAATGTCGTGGGTCCCAGATGTCAGGAAAACACTAGGAAAAAGCATTTTATTTTTTTCATACGCTGACGTGGTGGGCCCCTACTGTCATCCTCTCCACGTACTTCTGCCGATTCCTGTTGTTTGTTGACCATGTTGACAACGCGAGAGGGCGGCGCCGCGGTGGATATTTAAATTTACCTGCCGACATGTAGATAAAAAAAGGGTGAAAAAACAAATGTGGCGGCGGCCTAGCTAATCGGTCGAACTAGCCCAAATAGCTAGCCACCGTGCTTCACTGATGTACTCGGCAGGAAAGGTGGTCTTTCGTGATTTGATGACTCATTTACTTGCTTCGGCGCTACGACCGAGGAGGCCCAGAAAACACGCGGTAGGGCATCCCACGTCAGGAAGAATATATGCGTGCACCACCCGGGAGGACCCCGAAACCGCGCGGTAGGGTGTGCCATGTCTCGGCACGGAGGAAAAATGTGCGTGTAAAAATATTCTGTATCAGACGTAGTACCTATGGTTCGACCTCGGGACCCAGCCAGTCGGTCGAAAACACCCCACTAGCCACACAGCTTCATCATGCAAACGTGGCACGGAGGATAGATGTGGTTAGCTCCATCTCGACCAGCCACAACGTCTCTTATTCTAGCGATTCTTCTATTTTCCAAGCTTTTTTTTAGTTGTAATAACACTACGGCAAGCTAGCGCCGGTCTTCGTGTGTGCCCGTGCAAAGGTTAAACGATGGAGAGAAGAGAGATTGAGATCGCAGACCTGGGACCCACCAGTAAGTGACACAACGGTCATGCACGTGTTGACGAGGCACTCCCTCTACTCTACTCAACGCAAGTACTGTATAAAATCAAGTTATGGGACAAAGCCAACAACCGTTCTTTTTTCAGGCTATCGACTTACGCTTTGTAGTCCAGGTTGCCAGTTCGAATCTCGTCATTCAGATTTGTTAGTTTTAGGTCCAAATTTGATTAATGACAAGTGGGACGCCCGTGTGTTGTTCCGATATTTCAGTGTAGGATGGTTTTTTTGAACAAACACTTTGCACGGTTAGACAAGTAACGGCACGAGTTACACGTATTTTGCAAGTTTACGAACAAAAATGACAGCGGCATGGAATATCACATCCACCCCGCAGCTTAGATACTATGGTGATACGGGTTTTTACACCGTTGGAAGTGAGATCCAATGGCTTGGGAGTAGTCTTTGTAATTATGCGCAATTTCCAAACTCTCCAAAGGTTTTTTTTGCAAATAAAACATTCAGGCCACGTGTGTGCCGCTGCATCTTCGATGCAACGGCTCCCCGGTGCTCATATTAGGTGCTCCCCGTAGCTTAATTACCCGCTACGGTGATATGAGTATCTAGGTCGTATGATCAGTGATCAGATGGCACATGTGTAGTACTTGTACTTTCTGCGCATTTCCCAAACTCTATCAGTCGTATATTGCAAAAACATTCAAACCTCCTACTGTGGGCCGTTAGATCTCAGTGAACTCGTCTCACCATAGAATCTACGGTGCGGGAGCACCTCATACTCTCCCGTGCACGAAAACATAAGGTGCTATCGCAGCTTGGATGCTACGGTGATACGAGCTTGGAGGTTGTTTGATCTAAGATCCAATGGCATCTGAGCAGTCTTTGTGCTTGTAAGCAGTGGCCGAACTCTTTTGGGGCTTTTCTGCAAAAAACCATTCGAACCACCGAGGAGGTGTTGGGTCACAAATCCAACGCCTCCGAAGAGCTTGTATCACCAAAGCATCTAAGGTGTGGTAGCACATGATATTCTTACATACAGGAGAATATGATGTCCTCCTTCATCTTAGATGCTACGGTGATACGAGCTTCGAGGTCGTTGGATATGGGATCAAAGGGAATCTAAGTAGTTTTTGTACAAATTGTGTGCAATTCTCAAACTCATCAAGGTTTCCTGCAAAAATATTAAGACACATCATGTGAGCTGCTATATCTCAGATCTACAAGCTCCAAGCAACTCGTACCGGCATATAGCATCTACGGTATGGGGGCACATGATATTCTCCCGGGGAGGAGGGGTGGGGGGTGCACAACCAATCGGTGGTTGGGAGGGTGGGGACAAATATAATCTAAACAACCCTAAACAGAGCTCCACAATTTTATCTGAGGTCGAGGGGTTGACCCCGACAATCATAGCTCCGCCTAAACACAACATTTGAAATTACTGTGGTACTAGACTTAATATTCATGTTTCAGTTTCATATTCATTTTAAATATTGAACTGAGGACCATGGATGTCTTACATTTTACTCCCTTTGTTCCTAAATATTAGTCTTTTTAGATGCTTCAAATGGACTGGCACACACGGATGTATATAGACATATTTTAGAGTCTAGATTCACTCATTTTGCTCTGTATGTAGTCACTTGTTGTACTCTCTAAAAGACTAATATTTAGGAATAGAAGGAGCATTTTTGAATTCGTGTCATACATGCATGGTTTGGAAAAACAGATGCACTATACTTATTGGATTGTTGTTGTGTTCGTGCGTGTGTGTCTGTGTGTGTGTGTGTGTGGTCATATGCTTGATACATACAAAGTTTTCTCACCTCCATATTGTTCATCTTTTAAATTTGAATTTGCATTGGAAAACTTACTAGGGATACCATGAAATGTGAAATCCACGTTGAGATCACTATATCACAAACTCACTCTAATTCAACAACTCGTCATAAAATGAATTACCACGTTGAGATTAGTATTTGCAAGGAAAATACGGGTATTGTAATACACATAGATTCATTCGGCAATTTAAAAGGTTCCTTTCGTATTCTCGAATGGTAGGACCCAACGGCGTACCAGCCAGACCTTGGCTCGTGTTTATCCTAAAAAAAACCAGGCTCGTGTCCTTCGGTGGCGTGCGTGGTACGCACATTAGGCAACCCCAACCAGTCGAGCCTCAGCGTTTCAAGTCGAAATATCTGGCGGCCAGAATTACAGCCCTATGAAATTCCCCTCATGTCCCCGGTCCATAATGACTACCGATGAACAACGGAGTGATGCTTTAGTAACTAGACAACGTTACCTACCATGCCGAGCACGGTTCAATTCCCTCGGTCGCCGCTCGTCAAGGTCACCCGTCAACTGCATTGCCTAGTACTACTACTACTACACCAGGATGAGCACAGAATTGAGCCCGTTTGTTCGTGCCTAGTACTTGAGTTAATATATGAGGCAATGCACTGGTACAGAGGGATTATCCTTTTACTCTGCATATATAACTTGTCTGAAGTCTAACTAAGCAAAATGTTTGACCAAATCCTTTCTTAAGAAATACAACATGATAGATGTACGGCTTGAAAATTTATTACATGATCCAGGTTATGATATTGTTTCGAATCCTGGATCTTAAATTTCAGAAAATCCAAAAGTGAGCACAAATTCTTGAAACTAGGCATGGTCATGTGATATGGCACAAATATTACTTCGTAAGTTTTTTCTTCAATTTGAGACAAGCTGCTTCTGACAAGTTGCACAAATGAAGAGCCAAGGTATTTTGGAACAAAGACATGTCACGTTAAGGCGAATGCTTTCACTATTGAAACCGTGGGCGTTTACGTGCCGCCACGAGTCCCCGCTTCTCATCGCAGGTGCCGTCCGAGCAAGCGTGTGAGTCGACGGGAGGCCTGCGAGCAGACCGCTGCGCCGGCTGTCAGGGAGACATGCGAGTAGACCGCTGTGCAGGCTCACCGGGAGGCGAGCCCTTTGACCAGGCTCCGCCGCCCACCGTCGTCCCAACTGCTCCCACTTTTAATGTCGCCGGTGCCGCAGTTTAAAATCAACCCCGCACTACCCGGTATGGCTACAATCCTCTCTCTTCCTCTCCGATTCTCCTGTCGTCTACCTCCAACTAGCCTGACCTAAACGTACGCCATGCCGCATCACGATGGTCTGCCCTTAGTGTTCCAGTTTCCTGAGGAAGACACCTAGCCGGAGTCTCAAGAACATAAGTCGCTTTGGGACGAGCTTGAACTGGCCTTGCGGGAAGACGCCGCGCCTGTCCCCGCTCGCGTTCCGGCTCCCGTCGCCCCAACTGCGCCAGCGCCCATCCCCGTGGCATAGATGGGCTGGTAACCGCACATTGTCGCCGAGCTTGATCCCACGGGGTTCCACGAGGTCCCTTCCGACTTTCACGCGCCCGTGCACTTGCCAGCGCATGCGCCTGCGCATGCCCTGAAGCGCACGCCCGTGCCGGTGCCCGTGCACCTGCCAGCGCATGCGCCTGCGCGTGCACTGACGTGCGCGCCCGTGCCGGTGCCCGTGCACACGAATGTCTCCGCCGCGCCGTTGACAGCGCCTGTCCCCGCGCGGGTGCCAGTGCCCCCCTCAGCAGCATGGATGGCCGCCGTCGACCGCTTCCTTGCACCAACGCTAGTCGCCTCCTCCTGCCAGTTGACTCGCTCAGAAGTCCAGAATATTTTGGCCTTCCTTGAAGGTAGGCCAACATCCAGGAGTACGCCAACAACGGCGCAAGACGCCGCTGTCACCGTCGGTCAGTGGCCCGACGACACACAGAGCACGGCAGAGGAGCTGCTTCCCACTGCGAGACGCCCCCGCTGCCGCCGCGTAATCTAAATTTGCCATGAAAAACGTTCGGATTGCCATGCTTGAAATCCGAACGTTTATCATTTCCGTTTATTTTATATCGATCGTCGTATAATTTAAAGTCGGAGTCAGACTGAACGAAATGTATGGTTTGATCGATTTAATGTTCTGCTAGAGCCGTATCAAATTAAATATAAAACGTTATCAAGCCACATCTATTCCTTGTCATCCAATGACCTAGACTGCTTCAATGTCGAGCGCTCAACATGTTTAGCGTGCAGTTAATTTCATGCCAAAAATAGTGCGAATCACATGACAACACGCAAGTAATATCCTAGTAGTTAATATCCGCATGCACTTAATATACTTCCAAATTAACGTGCATTGCACGTACACACTGACTAGTGCTGCTAGTACGTGAAACTGGTGTCGTGACTTGTGAACGCGTCCAGATATGGTCAACGGCAACATCGCCCGCGAGTTCTTCCTGTTTGCCCGTGTGTCTAAACGTAGAAGGGGAGGAGAGAGAGAGAGCACACATGGAACCCACCAGTAAGTGAAGGCGAATAGTACAAAAATAATATTACATGCTATCCATTAATTAGGCTGTGGTAATATAAAAACATTATGTGAACAAAGGGGTACAACAAACATTGCTATTCTACGTATGTTGCCTATTGACGTGCGGCTTGAAGGCCCGGTCGCATGTTCGATCCTCGTCCTTTATTTTTTAATTTGTATATGGGTCCAAATTTGTTTCATGACATGTGGGCCCCTCGGTGTGTAGTTTGTAGCACTTTTATTTGTGGGTCGAAATTTGTTCCATTCCAAGTGGAGTATCGGTGTGTAGTTTTGTAGCTTATTTATAATAAGTAAAGATAACAACATAGTTTTTTCAATAATACCATGGTGCGACGTTGAAGGCCAGAAAGGACGTGCGAGAGAGCGATGACCGAGCCAGAGGGAAATCAACTAGGGGAGTTGCGTGGGTTGCAACGGTGTTTGGAGTAGTTGTGGGCCGAATGCTACAAAATTATAATCTAAACCGACCGGAATAAATGCCTACACAAATTAATCCAAGGTTGGAGTGCCCCTCGCAATGTAAATAGCTCTGGCTTTGCGAGGGATGGAGAGGTAGTAGCTTCAACGCGTGGAAGATACGGTGTGAGAAAGCGAGGTCAATCGAGAGACATACAGATAGAGAGACAAAGTGAGTGTGGTCCGACATTCATTGAACAAATATATATGCTCTGGAGAGATATTGTCCGATTGAGCTTTTTGGCAAGGGTGAGGGCTGTAAGATAGAGCTTGAGAGATGATCCAGTCACAGACGTGTAGATATATTTTGTGCGTGGCAGGAAGCAAGGTCAACCGATCACATAGGGTCGCCGTGCGATCAAAAGAGTGAGACGGGTTGGAGAGAGTGACCTAGATAGACGATGTGCGTGAGAGAGTATACAATGTGAATAGGTCGAATTGGGCTCAAACATGGTGATATATCGTTTTTGTCCGAGAAAGAGCGAGGTCAATCTGAGACATACGGAGAGAGAGAGAGAGAGAGAGAGATTGAGTGAGCGTGGCCCACCATGAGGTCGAAAGAGTGGCGGCGGCTTGGATGGACTGACCTAGATAGACAATCTGCGTGAGAGAGTATAGAGTGTGTCGCTCGAGGCCCGAACAGGGAGATATATCATTTGTGTGTGAAAGAAAACGAGGTTAAACGAGACTCAGATAAAGAGAGCGAGATTGAGCGAGTGTGGCCCGCCGTGCGGAAGAAAGAGTGAGACAGTCTCGAGGGAGTGACCTAGATATACAACGTGCGTGCGTGTGCACGAGAGGTTGGGGGGCTAGATAGGCAATGCACGTATTTAGCGCGAGAGGGTGAGAGGGAGAGGGGGGAGAGAGAGAGAGCTCGGCATGGGGTGCAATGGCGGGTGTGTGAGGTAAATACATTTGGTAACAGAGTGGAAAAAGGGTTTGTGTAGTTGAGAGACTTAGAGATCGAAACATGGAGAGAAAGAATGAACGTTTTTTGGAAACCGATAGCTTCCTAAGGTGGTTAGGAGAGGAAGATTGACCGATACAGGAAGTATGTAGCGTTTGTGCGGGGGGCGGGGCTAAAAACAACATTTGAATGTACATAGTACGATACTTAATATCGATGTTTCCATTCGGTGTACATTGTAAGATTTGAACCGAGGACCAGGCATACGGGTAATTATTTCAAATTCGTGCCATACTAAGTTTCCAAAAGTTGACATTGACTCAGTTTGTTGTGCTATTTTGTAGGTCATATGTTTGAATCCATCCAAAAGTTTTCTCACTACCATGGTGTTCATCATATACACATGAATTTGTATTAAAAAAGTAGCGTGGATACAGTGAAGTGCGAAATCCACGTTAGAATTGGAGATCGCTATGTGACACACACTCTAATTCAAATAACTAACTACGTGACACACACTCTAATTCAAGTAACTAATTATGTGACACACACTCTAATCCACGTTAGCGTGGGTACTGTTTCGATTTTTTTTCAAATAACTCCTCATTAATTAATTTATAGTACTCCCTCTGTTCACTTCTATAAGACCTTGAAGACATTTCAGACAATGTGCAAAACAGTTCATTTTAAGTTGTCTGAAACGACTTACAAAAGTGAACGGATGGAGTATCTCGTTTCGAATGACTAATTATTGCAAGGAAAACACGGGCATGGTAATACATAAAGATTCGTTTGCAAATGAAAGAAGATTTGTTTCCATTCTCAAATGTAGGCGCACCAGGCAGACCAGGGTCGTGTCGGGGAGGACGCTGCTTCGGTGCCTTAAAGGCAACTGCCTTTGGGTCATTGACATGAGGGCCAGCCACCTGTTGGGCCCACATGTCATGGACACAAAGGCAGGTGCCTTAAAGCACCGAAGCATAGTCCTGTCAGGGTGGACGCGTGTGTCGGACGGACGCGTAGCACCCAGCCACCCACCCCCCTCCTCCCAAAAAAAGGATGACGATAATATAAGTTCGCGCTTCCACATTTCGGATTGAAATATCTGGCGGCCCCAATTCCAGCCCTGCAAAATCTATCTTCTCCACCGTCCCCTTCCGCGCCCAGATTGCTCAAATCCCTAATTCTCCGCCAACCATCGAATCACCCCTCGTCTTGTCTCTTTCCCCAACGTTCCCCACCTCTGTGCCGGACAGCGACGACGAAGGCGACGGTTTCTCTTCACCACCGCACCGGAGCTACCTCATCTACGCCCTCGTCCACCGCACCGGGTGGTCCACCGAAAAAGTCGGCCGCCGCAACCGACGTGTCTCACAGACACCGAGTTCCACCGCATCAGGTGCGCTTCACCGACGCCGTCTCCCAGCTCACCGGGGCTACTTCACCGAGCACATCGTCGCACCTCCGCCCCCCGAGGCCATTGGGGCTTCACCAACGGTCTCGTCGACCGCATCGTAGCGCTCCGCTGCCACTCAATATCAGCATCCGTGCGCGGCCAGCCAATGCCAGCGCATCACCCTCAACGGCTCTGAAGTGACCCGCACTCTAGCTTGGCGAGCATGCCCAAACGCCGACCCAAACTAGGTATCCACACATCACTCCCTTGGGCACTGTTCCGACGATGTTTGGATATCATTTCACTGCTCTCTTAGCTTACACGCCTATGCAACTCTGACCTTAACTCTTATTTCTTCTGGAGATATCATCTGAAACAAGCAAATCCATTTTTTAGCGAAGCATGACGGCGCTACGGGATCTGGTACACATCCTGCACACCGTATAACCTTGTAAGTATCTGTCCTCCGGTACAACATCAAGGTCGATTCCTCTTATTTGATCAACCATTCTCCGTGTCAAAAATGCAGAGGGGGATGCAAGGACAAGGCCTGCACATCCAAGCAAGTGGTAACATGGACTTGTACATGGAACATCCCAAGCGCAAGCACAGCTGAAGTGAGCCTGTACAACAAGCTAGCGTAAGTCCCTGCATTTCATTTAATTCATACTGGCATTCGTGTATGATTTGTGTGAAGTGGCTGATCCACGAATTCAAGTTACCAGGGGCGAACATTTAACTTAAAAAATACGAAGGCACTTGCACTCCGGAAATCAACATAACTTGAGAAATGTGAAGCTACATGCACTTTGAAAGCCAGCTAATGATCCAAAGTAGTTCAGATTATAAACACTAAATGATGCAAGCACCAAAAAACACAAAATGCAACATGGTGTACAAGGACTACAAACATGGTTTGTACCTGCTTGAATTATTCGTTCTCTGGCTGAAAATATCAAAGTGTAATTGCATGTATAACTAGTGCGCAAACTGCATATCAATATATCTATCCTGCACAAGTATGGCAATAGTTTCAAACAACAGATTAGAAAACTATTTATGCTATGTTGTCATGATACGGGGACTTTCTGGTAGATGGCCTCGACGTTTCCTCAAGCTATGAAAATGCACTATAATTTGCTTGTCATCAATGCCTGGAAATCTCTGTCTCTCTCAACATAGTAGATCATCATTAGACACTAAATCCTTCAATGAGCTTGCAAAATGCTTGCATTAGATCCCTCATTAGACATTATATGTTCATCACCAGGAGCATGTAAAATGTTTGCATCAAATCCGTCTTTAACAGTCTGTTCATTAGCCACTTCAGGGTCAAGAACAACATGAGCTTGTTCGTTTGCACCGGAAACTTGATTAGATACATCAGATTCAGTCAGTTCCGTATTGATTGGGGGAGTTATAAAATAAGTAGAAATTGGTTTCATTTTCTCATAGATTCCCTACATACAAGCAGTTTTACAACACCGTCAGGTTTAACTATTGGCCAGAAATTGAAGAGTTGAATTAGATATAATCAGGGATGTGATGTACCTGCTCGTTGTGCATGCTACTCTTGCACGCTGCGACTGTCCGTTTGCGCAAGCTCGATGCCATGCCCGTGCTGCCGCCGCTGCCTCCCACGCAGGCTACACCCAGGGTTGGATCTTCATCTTCTAGTCCTTCCATTCGCTTGAAGCCCGGCGACCGCCCTCCAACGAGTGCGCGAGGAAGTGTTGTGTCGGTCTGTCCAGCGGCGAATAGGTTAGGAGCGAACCAGACTGGAGGCTGGAGCGAATGAATTGGGATTTTTCCTGCTGTCGATCGATATGGGAGGCGCTCGTTTGGGCCGTGAGCCTGCTATAGGGCCTGCCTTGCACTTATGTTGTTGGCCCATCCAAATTGAAACATTTTTCTTCATTTTTTACATTGCCTACTCATGCGTTGGGACGAACAAAACTAGCGTGGGCCAACCTGGACGACTCAAACTAGGTGCACACTTTCCAGCCACCTGAGGCGGCCGCCCATACCAGCCCCTATGGTGGCGTCGCCCCTTTTTGCGTGTATGATTGGATAGTGAAAAATAATCCAGTGGCGCTTTTGATTTACCCACAGAATGGTGGAATTGCTTGTTTCTATGAACTGAGTTCGCCAATAATATGCAGGATGCCAGTCTTTTCATCCTATTGTAGATTGCTTAGATCTCGATATGCCAAAAGTAATCACATGAAATATATAGTAAAAGCCAGTGTGATGTGTTTGGGTACAACTACTCTGAGTACACGTCCTCATATAACATATCAAGGACGCACCATCTTAACAGATTAACCATTCGACTTATCCATGAAGTGTGGGAAGAAAGAAGTATTGGGACTGCGTATCCAAGCAATTGATGCCATGGACTCCTTCGTACAACCTTGTAAGCGAAAAAGAAGTTGAAGTGTTCCTGTACAAAGAACTAGCGTAAGTTCAGTTACCTGCTTCTCAGAATTTAGTTAGCCACTTATTGCAAAATTGTTCAATTACGTTGCTTGGCTTAATTTAGTTTGCTACTGATTACATAATGGCACAGCCTGTTAATCATATTGTAGACTGCGCCTATCTATGTGTTTGATACTTACTGTTAAGAATTACCTGTTTGCCTTAACTTAAATATCTACTTGTTTGTTTAACTGCTTTGCTGCTGCAACAGCGGGTTACAATGATGTTAATAACTACTTTTCAGCATCCAATTGAAACTCTTTAATTCCTTGTTTGTTTAACTGGTTTGTTGTTATAACTCCCAGTTGAGATGTCTTGCTAACTTCAACTTTTCTGAATCCAATCGGAACTTTAATGGCAAAACAGGTTAGCCCAAGATCAAAGAGCGAGGTCCCCATGGACGTTGCATCATCCCACAGCAGTGGCACCGGACCAATCGTGCATTATCAATTGCCAACTGCTGATGCTCTAGAGGCTAAACTAGTGGTAGAAAGAGATTCTGCTTCTGCACTTAGAGATGAAGTTGACATGTTGAGGAAGCAAACAACACAATCACAAGCAGTACTCAAGACAACCATTAAATATTTGGTGGATTTTAAAACGAAGCAAGCTGAGACTGACCAGATTGTTAAGGTCCTGAAGGAAAAAAGGAAATTAAATTCCTACTTGGTAAATCATAGGTGAAATGTTCTTTCCATAGTTGAATAACCTTTGTGTTGTCTGTTCATGTAATCAATCAAACCATTTGTTTTAGAGACCATGTAATAATTGTTTTTTTTGTTTTTTGGTTTGTAATTTTATTTGAGCACAAGTCTGTATCAATTGATAAGACTCGGAGACATTTCATTTGGATTACTGTGCCAGACCTACAAATATGCCAATCAGGCTGAATGTGCATTCAGCAATAGTAGTAGTATAGATGGACCATAAGTGGCACGCATTGGAAAGGGCCAATATGCTGGCTAAAAAAGGATGCTGTTGTAGCCAAAAAAAAGTACAGCGGCCTGGCTTATGTATGTTAGTTGATATTATTGATCCATATACTCTATAAGTGTTTATATCTCTGTTAGTTCTGTACATTCTTGGTTGATTGACTCGGTATTTGAATCTTGATACATCGCTTGTGTACATATCTAAATGGGAGTACACATTATGCTGCGTGTGACATTTGAGTTGGACATGAAGTGTTCCAAATATTCGAATTCACCTTAAACTGGATTCTAGTTTCTGAATTTGAGTATCGGCATTTGTAAACCATATTCAGCTATCACAGTGGAATACATCTTTGTCATCCTTTTGAATATATTTAAAAACACATAGAATGATTTATAAAGATTCATATAGGAATACAAAATGGATTCGAATTTAATTGCCAGGGTAAACGTCAATGCTTATTGTCCCAAGATTCGAAAGAAGCAGCAAAATGTCCAATCCCACGTCGACTGCCCGAAGCCAAGTGTTTGGGAGATGGAAATTACTGTCTACCCATTACACGGACAATCCATCGGCCCGATTTCCACTGCTCTAAATAGGGGTAGGTTAGTAACTTCAATTAGACGTGACACGACCGCCTCTGAGCCCATTCCGACATGGTGGGCGTCAAACATGGGCGGCAAAACTCATTTGGTTCAAGCTCGTCCGAAAGACCTCTGTTTCTCCCTCCATTCCCCATTCATACACGGTGGGCGGCAAAACAAACTCGACTCGGCCGAAATCGATGTAGGCAAATATTTTCAATAGGGGCAGGTTTGTAACTTCACTCAGACGTGACACAACCGCCCTACCTGTCAGCCCCATTCATACACCGTGGGCGCCAACCATGGGCGCCAACCACCATCTCCTCGCCCGAAATCGCTCTGGGCAGATATTGGCGAGATGCGAGATTACCGTCCTATCCCCAACCGACGAGACGTCCAAATTTTAAACGGGGGCTAAGTTCGTAACTTTCCCATATTTCAGACAGGCGCGTCCCAAAAACATGGTTCCCCGTACCTCTCCCTCCATGTTCCCATTCATACACCGTCCACGCTAGAACACCCCATCCCCACACCAGCCTCCGTCCGCCACCCCATCAATCGCCGCCGTCCTCCACCACATCCATCGCCACCGTCCTCCACCATGCCGGAGCGCCTACCAAGACCGCGTCGTCCACTGCTAGAGATGGACGTTTCTCATCCACGATGACTGGCCAATAGCCTTGCATCGCGTCCTCTCGCTTCATCGGCGCCGTCGTCCTCTTTGCCGGGGCCGCTCACACGACCTTCTCTTCCAGCACAACGGGACTTATCCCCCGATGCACCCGTCTACCGTCCCAGATCTGCTTCAATGCCACCGACAGCCATCGCACCCCCGATGCCTACACGGCGCCGCAAGAGAGGTGGTACTTCATATCTCCTCAACTTTTTGTTCCCAACCAGAAAATGGATATTAACTTGGTTACTCTACTTTCTTTTCAGCTCTTAGAATTTAGTTCTTAGTTCGAAGGAAACAATGGATGCTAACTATCATTTCTCCGGTTTGCAGCTTCAAATCTGCCATGGCACAGCCATAATACGGTTTAATTGATCATGCTTAGGGTTTAATTGATCATGTTGGTTCCGTGGTGGTTTCTTTAATAGAAATCGGAGGGGAAACCCTCTTTTGCTAAAAAAATATGCTTAGAGTTTCCCCCTTTTATGATCACTATACGATCAGAATACGTGCTTCGTGTCATAATAACACTGCTACACCCATCAAGCTAAACAAGCTTAGTTGTTCAAATACTAATCTGATATTATTAAAACTGAGTTGTTTAATTGGTCAACTAAATGTTCCTAAATTAGTTTCGAAAATGCATGTTCGCCGCTCGGGTGTGTATCTCTACAGGGTGCCCACGGTGGGCCGGCCCACCCTGGGATTTTGGGTCGTCCCAGGCCCCGATTCCCCTTTGTTCTGCTGCGCGCTTCCGATCTCTACTCGCCCCCAGCCACGTGCCTCGCCGGCGACTTGCCGTCCCCGGACGGCATGACTCTAGGAGGAGACGTCGGACTAACAGGAGGCCAGGAGCCGCTGGCCCAACATCGTCACCGCTGCCCGGGCACGCCGCCGTGCATACCTTCCCAGTCCGTTTCAGGGCTCAGGCGTGCAGCACCCACCAAGCCAACCCGATTTATCCTGAGATACCCCCTCAACACTCAGCAGCCACTCCTCATCACCCATTTTCTAATTGATTCATTACTCATTAGGCAGGACTGTCATTAGGGTTTGTTGTGTGCTTAGTGCTTCCTACACTTAATGGTTCAGATGGATTGTTGGTCATATCATTAGGCATGACAAAAAACGCGACCTACAGTGACAAACACGTATCATCACGGAAGTGTATTTTTTTGTAGTGTATGCTATAAATAACAATGATATGTCACGACCGGTTTTTCAATAAGATAATTATTGAGAAACCAATCCCTGTTACGAACCAGCGAGGAAGAATTCCTTCTCCCTGATAGACAATACATTGGTCACAGAAGAAAAATACCAGGAGTACTAGATATAATACAAAGTTGAGCAGAGACTGCCCAACAATTTATTACATGCACGCCGATAAAACAACACGGCGGATAGGGTGGCAAATTACTAACTCACGATAAAAACGGTGGTGGAAATATCATCGCGAAGCGAGTGACATGATTCCAGAAGACTACAGCTCTTCGAGCGTCGGAGTGAGGGCCCAGAAGACTTATTGCGGGTGGCGGAAGCGTAAACGATACAAGTGACCAATATCCGGGATCGCGCAGGACTGACTGGGACTCCTCTAGGCGTCGGACGCGCTATCAAACTCTTCATCTAAGAGATCGCCTTCGTCCATATCTGGCCAAATCAACAAGCCAGGTGAGTACTATGAAAGTACTCGCAAGACAGTTCGGACATAAGGTATAACAAATGCAAACATGAAGCACATGAATAAGTTAACCAGTGCGATCAGACACAGAGATAATAAATACTGGGTGCCAAGCGAGGGTCTGAATGACGCCTCGAGCGGAAACTGCAGAATAGTAATACTGGTGCCAAACGAGTGTCTGAAAGACTCCTCGAGAGGAAAATGCGGAATAATAATACAGGTGCCAAACGAGTGTCTGAAAGACTCCTCGAGCGGAAAATGCGGAATAATAATACTGGTGCCAAACGAGTGTCTGAAAGACTCCTCGAGCGGAAAATGCGGAATAATAATACTGGTGCCAAACGAGTGTCTGAAAGACTCCTCGAGTGGAAAATGCGGAATAATAATACTGGTCCCAAGCGAGTGTCTGAAAGACTCCTCGAGCGGAAAATGCGGAATAACAATGCCGCAGTCGGGCGTCGGGGCGACACCACATAAAGGGCTTATAACAGAAAATAAAGACAGTACATGCCACAGTCGGACGTCTGAGCGACATCGCATAAAGGGCTTATATTGTAACACAACAATACAATAGTTCGGGAATATAACTTATCACAAGCGCGAGACAAATATAATGTTAGTCCATCCACAGGAATAACAATGAAATTGAATTTGCCACTTGAGCTTGTTCACCGGGGCAAGTTTTTCACACGGATAGATTTGGATATAAAGTCTACATTACTGATCATGGATACGATGATTTGGAAAGAATTGACTCTGCAGAGTTTGTACTTAACCACAGCCAACGGATTTCAGTAGTCACGGGGACTAGTTCCGTCTACGGTGTTCTGGAAGAAACACGTCTAACCAGTACACACCCAATTTAACCATCCGAAGCCAGGGATCACCCTCGGCAACATTCAGGAAAAACCCTGAGTCGGGGAGGCTACAACCTCGCGTAGCATGGTATCAAATTTCTATACGCGCGCTATAAGGGGGTGCCCCCCCCCCTCTCGGTCCCAACCGGAAACACCCATGCCCCCTGACCGAATGACTGGCTTTAATCCTGGGCCAAGGTACCATCATCCCGGCCTCTCTGTTTGGTGTGTACACGGAAAGAGGTTACCAACTTACTAAACCGTATCCTGGCAATGAGACATGTGGTAGCACGGAAAGGGGAGGGGATGATAACACGGCTCCAACCATGTTAACGTCGGAAAAGTCGGATGACGCAAGGCTGGCATGCTACAACAGTACCACCTTGCTGCCCTTCATGTCACCACATGATTAGGCCACCTCTCATCAAAGGTCATCGCAACTTCGGAACAACCGGGTCGTTGCCTTACAAGCAACAAGGTATTTATCGACACTCACATGCCACGCACAAACTTTCACATGAACATGCAAAACATCTGCCATATCAAATGTTCAAACATGCTTGCCTGGTTCGGAGAAGTCGGAGTCTAGCTCGGCGAAGTTCGCGGCTCCGTCCCCTCTCCCGGAACCTACGGCAATCACGAAACGGGGTACTAACGTGAAAACCAACACATGCACAGAAACTTTGCCAAATATTTTTCAAATAAATCCCATATAAAACTAGACAAAATTTGGAGATTGACAGAAAAAGAATCACTCAAAAATACTTTTTTTATTAAAAAGTTATAAAGGTTTCTGTCCAGGGACCTTTCTGTAATGAAACAGAAAAGTTCCAGGGTTTTAACTGAGAAAACAGAAAACGCTTCGGCTGGGAATGCGCAAGCGCAAGGGGAAAACGTATTTTGCCCGAAGGCGCCAACGGAAAACGGTTCGGGGAAATAAAACAGAGGCTGACACGCGGGGCCCGCATGTCAGGTTTGAAAGCTCGCCGGCGCCCGAAGACGGCGGTGGACGCCGGCGTCGAACCACGGCGGGTTAGGAGAAACGGAGGGTACCAAGAGCTTCAGTGTCTTCTTCCGCGTCGGTGGGTGGTGGACTCGTCCAACGGGGAGCACCACGTCGACGGCGACACTATCTCCGGCGGACGGCGGTTCGGGTAAGGTTGGGGAACTCCGGTGGAGGGCTGCAAAGTACGAATTGAGGCGCGGGTCAGAACGGGTGATGCAAGGAGAAGCTACTGGCAAGAGAATGGAGGCTGCGGAGCACACACGGGGGCGAATCGGGCTGGATCCCGTGCTGGGTCGCGCCGGCCGGAGTCGAGGAAGGAGACCTCCTCGGGGCTCTTCCAGTGGCTAGGCGTGCTCTAGAGGAAGTGTAGGGCTGGTGGGTGCTCGAGTTGAAGCTCGGGGCCCCTATTTATAGGCAGATCGATGGGGTGGCCGTGAACGGAGAATCTCCGGCGAGCGATTACGGCGGAGCAGTGGGTTGGCAGGGGGTTTGAGCGGTCGGGCAGCATCAGTGGATGTTACTGGACTCGATTTGCAGCTGAACGGGGTTGGTCTTGGCGTAATGGCGTCTGTCCACGGTGAGGTGACCGCACGGGCTCAACGGCGGCAGAGGGCGGGCTCCGCGCCCTGCGGTTCACGATGAGAGCGGCAGCGCATTCGGGGGAGTGGACGGCCACGCGGCGGGCTCCGGTGGTTTGGGCGGCGCTGGGTGGAGTCGGCGGCGCCGTGTCTCCCGCTGGCGTCCGCAAAGCCGCCGCCGGCGTCGGTCACGGGGCGGTGCACCTTCTGCTGCTCGTCACCGACGCCCGCAAGATGCCAGGCACACGTGCGGTGCAGGAACGAGAGGGCGAGGACGAGGAGCAAGGCGACGCGAGGGTACTGGCGAGATCGACGTCCGTTTCTGAAGAAAACGACAGCAGCCACTGCAGTGTTGTCTGAACTTAACTGAAACTTGACATGACCATGCACTGCAGGTGTTCGACAGTAGGTTTTGGTAAAGAGATAAATTTTGCTGGAGCTGTAACTTGGTGAGATGATCACTCAAAACACCCAGGGGCTGCATGGATTTACTTGGAATTTTTGGAGAAGGTTTTGAATGAATTTCACCAAATTTGGCAAATTTGGTCCAAACTTGCAGCTGATGTAGTTTGAAATTTTTGAACTGGAGACCAGTGGATCTTCATGGTTCTAGGTTGAGGGTTCAAAGGACTAGGAGGGGAAAGAAGTTTGGTGGTAAAAGTCCAAACAGAAAATGGAGTTCCTTTGTAAATCCCCAAGTGGTAGAATAGAAGGCAGAAAATATTTGAATAGATTTTGAATGGAAAATAAATACATGGGGAGGTTCAACTTGCTGGATTTGATGTAAATCATGATCCAGAGGTGAGGGATGAGTTAGGAGAGATCATTTGCACTAGGGCCATGGCAAGAAAGAATAGTTGAAAGTGGCAAAGGACTTTCCAAAAGCCATAGTGCAAAATTCAAAAAGTTTTACAAAAGTTATTTTCCCCAAATGAAAACCATTTTGTCTTGAGTCCAAAAGAAAAGCAAGAACCTCCAAGGTCAAAGGCAGATCTTGGGTGAATCCAAATAAAATTTTTGCCATAAAGAAAATATATGAGAGGGAGAGTTCTCTTGAAGAAAAAATTTTAAATCACTTCCCCCAAGTCAAAATAAAAATCTTTTTGAAAAATCCAAATAAAAACTTGGGTGCCACAACACCTACCCCCTTAGGAAAAATCTCGTCCTCGAGATTTTTGCTGATCCTCAAATAGATATGGATACTCTGCTCGAAGGAAATCTTCCCTTTCCCATGTGGCTTCATCCTCAGTGTGGTTGCTTGAACCCTGAAAAACTTTGTCGTTTTCTGACGGGTCCTCCGTTCAGACTCTTCTAAAATCTTTACTGGCCTTTCTCTGTAGGTGAGATCTGGTTGCATATCAATGTCCTCATGAGGTACATGTTTCTCTGGGTTATTCACACATTTCCTCAACTGCGAGACGTGGAATACGTCATGGACGTCTGACAGCTCCTTGGGCAGGTCTAGTTGGTAGGCTACCGTGCCTCTTCGTGCCTTCACACAAAATGGTCCAATAAATCTTGGGGCTAGTTTCCCCTTTATTTTGAACCGTTGCAGACCCCTCATAGGAGATACTCGGAGGTATACGGAATCACCAGGTTCAAAGCTGACCTCACGATGCTTCTGATCATAGTAGCTCTTTTGTCGGCTCTATGCTGTCTTGAGTCTGTCCCTGATTTGTTTAACTTTTTCCTCGGCCTCCTTAAGCATATCTGGGCCAAAGATACGGCTGTCACCTGTTTCTGACCAATTCAATGTGGTACGACACCTCCGTCCGTACAATGCTTCAAAGGGTTCCATTTGCAAGCTGGCTTGGTAACTGTTGTTGTACGCAAATTCGGCATACGGCAAACTCTCTTCCCAACTGGATCCATAGGTGAGCACACAGTCTCTTAGCATATCCTCTAGGATTTGGTTTACACGTTCTGTTTGTCCATCTGTCTGAGGGAGGTATGCTGTACTGAAAGCTAGTTGCGTGCCCAGAGCTTGTTGTAGGTGATCCCAAAATTTGGAGACGAATTGGGTGCCTCGATCTGATATTATAGTCTTCGGGACTCCATGCAAGCAAACTATACGAGATAGATAGAGCTTTGCCAGTCTTTGAGTGGAGTAGGTAGTCTTCACGGGAATGAAATGAGCAACCTTGGTGAGTCGGTCTGTGATGACCCATATGGCATCATTTCCGCGTTGTGATCGGGGTAATCCGACAATGAAGTCCATTCCTATTTCATCCCATTTCCACTCCGGTATTTGGTTTGGCTGGAGTAGCCCTGCTGGCTTTTGATGCTCGGCCTTGATACGCTGGCATGAATCGCAACAAGCAACAAATGTGGCTATATCTCTTTTCATACCGTGCCACCAAAATCTTTCCTGGATGTCCTTGTACATTTTGGTTCCTCCAGGATGGATCGAATATGGAGCGGTGTGGCTCTCCGTCAAGATCTGTTGCTTGAGTTCCTCAATGTTAGGTACGCAAAGTCTGTCCCGGTACCATAATGTTCCTTCACTGTCCGTGACGAATTCTGAAGTCTTACTACGGTTCATTTTCTTCATTATGCCTTCGATACTGGGATGTCCCTGTTGAGCCTTCTTAATTCGTTCCATCAAGGTGGGTTGTATCTCCAGGTATGATACGGTGCCCTTGGAGACTAACATTATGTTGAGCCTAGCGAACTCTCGCTGAAACTCAGGCCTCAAGTTTTGCTGACCGTCACTGTCTGGGCTGGGGTTTCGACTAAGGGCACCGGCCACTACATTTGCTTTTCCTGGGTGGTAGTGGATGCCGACGTCATAGTCTTTGACAAGTTCCAACCAGCATCGTTGGCGTAAATTCAGCTCTGGCTGTGTGAAGATATATTTGAGGCTCTTATGGTCCGTATATATTTCACAACGATTTCCCAACAGAAAGTGCCTCCACTCCTTGAGTGCATGTATGACTGCTGCTAGTTCCAAGTTATGTGTTGGGTAATTTTCCTCATGTTTTCGCAGTTGCCTGGAGGCATATGCGACAACCTTGCCGTCTTGCATTAGTACACATCCGAGACCTTTTCGGGACGCGTCACAATACACCTCAAAACTCTTGTGTATGTCTGGCACAGTTAAGACTGGTGTGGTTGTCAGCTTTTTCTTGAGTTCTTGGAAGCTCTGCTCGCATGCTTCTGTCCATACAAATTTCTTGTCCTTCTTGAGTAACTGTGTTATAGGTTTTGCCACAGTGGAGAATCCTTCAATAAATCTCCTGTAATATCCGGCCATTCCTAGGGAACTCCGCACATCTGTGACATTGGCGGGCGGTTTCCAGTCCAGTATGGCCTTGACCTTTTCTGGGTCTACGGCTACGCCTTCTTGGTTCACTATATGGCCTAAGAAACCAACTTGTCTTAGCCAAAATTCGCATTTGCTAAACTTGGCGTACAACTGATGCTTCCTCAATTCTCCCAAAACCACTCTGAGGTGCTCAGCATGCTCTTCGGGTGTCCTTGAGTAAACCAGAATATAGTCAATGAATACCACCACAAATTTGTCCATGAATTTCATGAACACTTTGTTCATGAGGTGGACGAAAAATGCGGGGGCGTTTGTTAGACCAAAAGGCATCACTGTGAACTCGTATAACCCATATCTGGAAGTGAATGCTGTCTTGGGGATATCCTCTGTTCGTACCTTCAGTTGATGGTATCCTGATCTCAAATCAATCTTTGAAAATACTTTAGCTTGTGCGAGCTGGTCAAACAAATCATTTATCCGTGGCATTGGGTATTTGTTTTTGATGGTGACCATATTGAGGGCTCGATAGTCTATGCACAGTCTCAGTGTCCCATCCTTCATCTTGGCGAACAACACAGGCGAACCCCAAGGTGAGGAGCTGGCTCGAATAAATCCTTTGTCCAATAATTCTTTTATCTGCTTCTTTAACTCCACCAATTCTTAGGGTGCCATTCTATACGGCTTCTTATAAATGGGAGCTGTGCCAGGTGCTAGTTCAATGCTGAATTCGATCTCTCGGTCTGGTGGCATACCTGGTAGTTCTTCCGGGAACACATTAGGGAACTCGCATACCACTGGAACTTTTCTCAGTTCTGCAATGTCCATTTTGTTCAGTTTTGGTTTCTGTGACCGTGGCCTTTCTTGAGCGGAGACTCTTATTGTCTTGCCGTGATGGTGAGTGAGAATCACTGTCCGATTGAAACAGTCGATGAATCCTTTGTTGGTGGTTAACCAGTCCATCCCTAAAATGACATCCAGTCCTTTACTTTCCAACACGATGAGATTTGCGTGGAATTGTAGTCCTTCGAACTCAATGACCACTCCTTGGCAGTAACCTTGGGCGATTTGTTTATTTCCCGGGGACTTGATGATCATAGACTTTTCCAAGGGGAGTATCGGAAAACCATGTTGCGAAACAAAACTCTTCGAAACGAATGAATGGGAAGCTCCAGAATCAAACAAAACCGTGGCAGGTACTGTGTTGACAGGGAACGTACCGAGCACGATGTCTGGGGCATTCTGCGCTTCTTCCCTGGTCACATGGTTCAAGTGACCCTTCCTGTGGTTGTTGTTGGGATTGAAGTTGTTGCGCTTGGGGGCGGGATTGTTTCCACCATTGTTCGGCTTGGGTGCCGAGTCTCTTGGCTTCGGGCATTGTTTAGCATAATGCCCTTGCTGACCACAAGCATAGCAGGTGACTCCTGGACGGTATGTGAAATCCTTGTCTCTGGCATGAAATTGTCCGACGGGTCTTGGCTCAGTAGTCGTGGATCTCCTCGTGTCTGTCCTTGGGACCTCAGTCTTGCCTCGGTTGCTGCGGGTAAGAGTCGTCTTGTCCCTCTTCCGCTTGCGGATATCTTCCAGACTACGACGCTCATTCTCCAGGGTGATGGCCTTGTCCACCAGCGTCTTAAAATCCGGAAAGGTGTGTACAATCAGCTGGCATCTTAGCGCTAGTGCCAGGCCGTCCAGGAATTTTTCCATCTTCTTGTTTTTTGTCATGTGCTCGTCGTAGGCATAACGAGACAGCTGGGTGAACTGACCATTGTACTCTGTCACTGACATGCCTCTTTGCTTCAGGTCATCAAACTCTCTCTTCTTGATCTTTAGAATGCTCCTGGGGATGTGTGCCCCCCGGAAACCTTCCTTGAACTCTTCCCAGGTGATGTTGTGTTCCCTGGGATGCATGTGTAGGAAGTTCTCCCACCATGCTGCGGCTGCTCCAGTAAGGTAGTGTGGTGCATAAAGTACTTTCTCATGATCTGAGCATTGAGCGATAATCAGTTTCCTTTCAATCTCACGAAGCCAATCATCGGCTTCCAGCGGTCTATCGGTGTGAGCAAAAGTTGAGGGGCGAGTCTTCTGCAACTCGGATAACTTGGAATGTGGTTGATAGTGTTCACGGTGGTTTCCCATGTTGATGACATGGTTCATCATCTCTTGGTGTTGTTGCTGACTTTGCTCGAAGAGACGGCATACTTGAGACAGTGCTGCTTCGCTGTCTTGTTGGCTGGACTGACCCTGAGTGAAATTGTTGCTGGTCTGTGTCCCGTAAACCTCTTCTGGCTGATTGGGCATGGAGCGAGTCCATGGGCGAGACATTTTTCCAGTCTGGGGTATCATTTGCAAAACCCATGAGAAAAACTGTGTAGCACAAAAATCTCGCAAAGGCAAAAATAAAAAGGCTTCAAGGTTTTCAAAGAAACACGAATGATTTTCACGGAGAAGAAGTGCTTAACACAAATCTTACATGCGAAAGCAAACACAAGATACAGCACTCAGGTTGCGCGTACACAATCCTGACATGTTATTAAAACTAGCGTACTACTCCGGAAGGCAGCAAACACACCAACACAAACTAGCGTACAGATAAGAACAACACATCATACAAGCAGGCATAACACGCGGCTACTCGGTGCTCTCAGTCGGAGATGGTGAAGATCTCCTTCCCCTTGCCGATGGCAAGGCTCAGCGGTCCAGGAGAATCAACCTCCTCCTCTCTAGCTGGCTCCTGGCGTGCGACGCTGCGCTGCGGTGATGGTGCGGGGGCGACTGGTGGTAGAGCGCGTGCGGCAGGCGGTGCGGCTCTGACTGGAGTAGGAGCGATGACTCGGTCGAACTCCTCAGTGGTAGGCAGACGGCGAGCAGTGGCCAAAACGGCCGGTGCATACGAGGCTGAAGACGAGACGAATGTCAGAGGCGCCGCCGTGTGGAGAAGCTCCTTCCTGCTGGCAGGACCGCCCCGGACTAAGTCCATGCGGGCAGCCACAAGATCATCTACGAGGTTGTCGAAAGACTCCTCCAGAGCCTTGAGATACTCCACAACCATCTCGATGGCTTCGTCTCTTTCTCCCCGATGGCAGGCAAACGCATAGTGGCTGGTGCAAGGCACATGGCATGGGAGGTAGCGGTAGCGACGAGTCTTCATCGTAGGAAGGATGTCCCGAAGGCGAGCTATCGCCTCACGGGCAGCCATCTGCATGGCATGCCTCTCCGTAGGCATGGCCCTTCCCGTAAAACGGAAATGGCGAGCAGCAGATCGTCCTCCCCTGAATTGCACCACAGCCTGGTGCATGGACACGTCGTCACTGAGCTTGTGCTGATAGAGGGTGAACTCCGGGCGAGCTGCTGGCCCGATCGCGAGCTTGGTGATGGAGACGAGGAGCTTGACAAACCCCTCGGGCACGTTGGTGAACACTCGATTCTCACAGCTGCTGCCAGCCATCTACAAAAGTAGGCAAAAATTCTGAGTAGTCATGTCATAAATTTGTGATGACCAACAGAAAATAGCTACAATTGTAAAATGCTGAAAAAGCACAAAAGACGCTAATAACCGATTAGCGATCGCACCTAGTGGCTTCCTACAGTCAGCCCGGCTCTGATACCAAGCTTGTCACGACCGGTTTTTCAATAAGATAATTATTGAGAAACCAATCCCTGTTACGGACCAGCGAGGAAGAATTCCTTCTCGCTGATAGACAATACATTGGTCACAGAAGAAAAATACCAGGAGTACTAGATATAATACAAAGTTGAGCAGAGACTACCCAACAATTTATTACATGCACGTCGATAAAACAACACGGCGGATAGGGTGGCAAATTACTAACTCACGATAAAAACGGTGGTGGAAATATCATCGCGAAGCGAGTGACATGATTCCAGAAGACTACAGCTCTTCGAGCGTCGGAGTGAGGCCCGAGAAGACTTATTGCGGGTGGCGGAAGCGTAAACGATACAAGTGACCAATATCCGGGATTGCGCAGGACTGACTGGGACTCCTCTAGGCGTCGGACGCGCTATCAAACTCTTCATCCAAGAGATCGCCTTCGTCCACATCTGGCCAAATCAACAAGCCAGGTGAGTACTATGAAAGTACTCGCAAGACAGTTCGGACATAAGGTATAACAAATGCAAACATGAAGCACATGAATAAGTTAACCAGTGCGATCAGACACAGAGATAATAAATACTGGGTGCCAAGCGAGGGTCTGAATGACGCCTCGAGCGGAAACTGCAGAATAGTAATACTGGTGCCAAACGAGTGTCTGAAAGACTCCTCGAGAGGAAAATGCGGAATAATAATACAGGTGCCAAACGAGTGTCTGAAAGACTCCTCGAGCGGAAAATGCAGAATAATAATACTGGTGCCAAACGAGTGTCTGAAAGACTCCTCGAGCAGAAAATGCGGAATAATAATACTGGTGCCAAACGAGTGTCTGAAAGACTCCTCGAGCGGAAAATGCGGAATAATAATACTGGTGCCAAACGAGTGTCTGAAAGACTCCTCGAGCGGAAAATGCGGAATAATAATACTGGTGCCAAACGAGTGTCTGAAAGACTCCTCGAGCGGAAAATGCGGAATAATAATACTGGTGCCAAGCGAGTGTCTGAAAGACTCCTCGAGCGGAAAATGCGGAATAACAATGCCGCAGTCGGGCGTCGGGGCGACACCACATAAAGGGCTTATAACAGAAAATAAAGACAGTACATGCCACAGTCGGACGTCTGAGCGACATCGCATAAAGGGCTTATATTGTAACACAACAATACAATAGTTCGGGAATATAACTTATCACAAGCGCGAGACAAATATAATGTTAGTCCATCCACAGGAATAACAATGAAATTGAATTTACCACTTGAGCTTGTTCACCGGGGCAAGTGTTTCACACGGATAGATTTGGATATAAAGTCTACATTACTGATCATGGATACGATGATTTGGAAAGAATTGACTCTGCAGAGTTTGTACTTAACCACAGCCAACGGATTTCAGTAGTCACGGGGACTAGTTCCGTCTACGGTGTTCTGGAAGGAACACGTCTAACCAGTACACACCCAATTTCACCATCCGAAGCCAGGGATCACCCTCGGCAACATTCAGGAAAAACCCTGAGTCGGGGAGGCTACAACCTCGCGTAGCATGGGATCAAATTTCTATACGCGCGCTATAAGGGGGTGCCCCCCCTCTCGGTCCCAACCGGAAACACCCATGCCCCCTGACCGAATGACTGGCTTTAATCCTGGGCCAAGGTACGATCATCCCGGCCTCTCTGTTTGGTGTGTACACGGAAAGAGGTTACCAACTTACTAAACCGTATCCTGGCAATGAGACATGTGGTAGCACGGAAAGGGGAGGGGATGATAACACGGCTCCAACCATGTTAACGTCGGAAAAGTCGGATGACACAAGGCTGGCATGCTACAACAGTACCACCTTGCTGCCCTTCATGTCACCACATGATTAGGACACCTCTCATCAGAGGTCATCGCAACTTTGGAACATGCGGGAAAAGATCGATAACGTGGCTCCAACCACGTTAACGTCGAAGAGAGTCGGATGACGCAAGGCTGGCATGCTACAACAGTACCACCTTGCTGCCCTTCATGTCACCACATGATTAGGCCACCTCTCATCAAAGGTCATCGCAACTTCGGAACAACCGGGTCGTTGCCTTACAAGCAACGAGGTATTTATCGACACTCACATGCCACGCACAAAATTTCACATGAACATGCAAAACATCTGCCATATCAAATGTTCAAACATGCTTGCCTGGTTCGGAGAAGTCGGAGTCTAGCTCGGCGAAGTTCGCGGCTCCGTCCCCTCTCCCGGAACCTACGGCAATCATGAAACGGGGTACTAACGTGAAAACCAACACATGCACAGAAACTTTGCCAAATATTTTTCAAATAAATCCCATAAAAAACTAGACAAAATTTGGAGATTGACAGAAAAAGAATCACTCAAAAATACTTTTATTAAAAAGTTATAAAGGTTTCTGTCCAGGGACCTTTCTGTAATGAAACAGAAAAGTTCCAGGGTTTTAACTGAGAAAACAGAAAACGCTTCGGCTGGGAATGCGCAAGCGCAAGGGGAAAACGTATTTTTCCCGAAGGCGCCAACAGAAAACGGTTCGGGGAAATAAAACAGAGGCTGACACGCGGGGCCCGCATGTCAGGTTTGAAAGCTCGCCGGCGCCCGAAGACGGCGGTGGACGCCGGCGTCGAACCACGGCGGGTTAGGAGAAACGGAGGGTACCAAGAGCTTCAGTGTCTTCTTCCGCGTCGGTGGGTGGTGGACTCGTCCAACGGGGAGCACCACGTCGACGGCGACACTATCTCCGGCGGACGGCGGTTCGGGTGAGGTTGGGGAACTCCGGTGGAGGGCTGCAAAGTACGAATTGAGGCGCGGGTCAGAACAGGTGATGCAAGGAGAAGCTATTGGCAAGAGAATGGAGGCTGCGGAGCACACACGGGGGCGAATCGGGCTGGATCCCGTGGTGGGTCGCGGCGGCCGGAGTCGAGGAAGGAGACCTCCTCGAGGCTCTTCAAGTGGCTAGGCATGCTCTAGGGGAAGTGTAGGGCTGGTGGGTGCTCGAGTTGAAGCTCGGGGCCCCTATTTATAGGCAGATCGACGGGGTGGCCGTGAACGGAGAATCTCCGGCGAGCGATTACGGCGGAGCAGTGGGTTGGCAGGGGGTTTGAGCGGTCGGGCAGCATCAGTGGATGTTACTGGACTCGATTTGCAGCTGAACGGGGTTGGTCTTGGCGTAATGGAGTCTGTCCACGGTGAGGTGACCGCACGGGCTCAACGGCGGCAGAGAGCGCGCTCCGCGCCCTGCGGTTCACGACGAGAGCGGCAGCGCATTCGGGGGAGTGGACGGCCACGCGGCGGGCTCCGGTGGTTTGGGCGGCGCTGGGTGGAGTCGGCGGCGCCGTGTCTCCCGCTGGCGTCCGCAAAGCCGCCGCCGGCGTCGGTCACGGGGCGGTGCACCTTCTGCTGCTCGTCACCGACGCCCGCAAGATGCCAGGCACTCGTGCGGTGCAGGAACGAGAGGGCGAGGACGAGGAGCAAGGCGACGCGAGGGTACTGGCGAGATCGACGTCCGTTTCTGAAGAAAACGACAGCAGCCACTGCAGTGTTGTCTGAACTTAACTGAAACTTGACATGACCATGCACTGCAGGTGTTCGACAGTAGGTTTTGGTAAAGAGATAAATTTTGCTGGAGCTGTAACTTGGTGAGATGATCACTCAAAACACCCAGGGGCTGCATGGATTTACTTGGAATTTTTGGAGAAGGTTTTGAATGAATTTCACCAAATTTGGCAAATTTGGTCCAAACTTGCAGCTGATGTAGTCTGAAATTTTTGAACTGGAGACCAGTGGATCTTCATGGTTCTAGGTTGAGGGTTCAAAGGACTAGGAGGGGAAAGAAGTTTGGTGGTAAAAGTCCAAACAGAAAATGGAGTTCCTTTGTAAATCCCCAAGTGGTAGAATAGAAGGCAGAAAATATTTGAATAGATTTTGAATGGAAAATAAATACATGGGGAGGTTCCACTTGCTGGATTTGATGTAAATCATGATCCAGAGGTGAGGGATGAGTTAGGAGAGATCATTTGCACTAGGGCCATGGCAAGAAATAATAGTTGAAAGTGGCAAAGGACTTTCCAAAAGCCATAGTGCAAAATTCAAAAAGTTTTACAAAAGTTATTTTCCCCAAATGAAAACCATTTTGTCTTGAGTCCAAAAGAAAAGCAAGAACCTCCAAGGTCAAAGGCAGATCTTGGGTGAATCCAAATAAAATTTTTGCCATAAAGAAAATATATGAGAGGGAGAGTTCTCTTGAAGAAAATTTTTTAAATCACTCCCCCCAAGTCAAAATAAAAATCTTTTTCAAAAATCCAAATAAAAACTTGGGTGTCACATGATAACACCATGAAACTTGTCATCTTGATTTTAATTTTCAATTGGATTATGCCTCACATGATAGTTATTTTGTTGAGTTTGCTCCCAGTACTATTCATGAGAAGAAAAATGCTTCTGTGGAGAGTAATAAAAATTCTATGCTTGTAGGTCATGAAAAGAATGCTTTATGTGATGGTTATATTGTTGAATTCATTCATGATGCTACTGAAATTTACTATGAATGATGAACATATGCTTGTAGGAATTGCAATAATATCAAGTTTCCTCTCTATGCGTTGAAAATCTTGAAGCTATTCTTGTTTTGCTTTCCTATGCTAGTTGATTCTTGTTCCCATAAGTTGTTTGCTCACAAAATCCCTATGCATAGGAAGTGGGTTAGCCTTAAATGTTGAGTTTTGTGTTTTGAAGTTTTCAAGTTTTGGGTCAAGATTTGATGGACTATGGAATAAGGAGTGGCAAGAGCCTAAGCTTGGGGATGCCCAAGGCACCCCAAGGTAAAATTCAAGGAAAACCAAAAGCCTAAGCTTGGGGATGCCCTGGAAGGCATCCCCTCTTTTGTCTTCATCTATCAGTAACTTTACTTGAGGCTATATTTTTATTCACCACATGATAAATGTTTTGCTTGGAGCGTCTTGTATGATTTGAGTCTTTGCTTTTTAGTTTACCACAATCATCCTTGCTGTACACACCTTTTGGGAGAGACACGCAGGAATCGGAATTTATTAGAATACTCTATGTGCTTCACTTATATCTTTTGAGCTAGATAATTTTGCTCTAGTGCTTCACTTATATCATTTTAGAGCACGGCGGTGGTTTTATTTTATAGAAACTATTGATCTCTCATGCTTCACTTATATTATTTTGAGAGTATTCTAGAAGAGCATGGTAATTTGCTTTGGATATAAAACTAGTCCTAATATGATGGGCATCCAAGATGGGTATAATAAACACTTTCATATAAAGTGCGTCGAATACTATGAGAAGTTTGATTCTTTATGATTGAGATATGAAGATGGTGTTATTAGAGTCATGCTAGTAGAGTAGTTATGAATTTGAGAGATACTTGTGTTAAAGTTTGTGACTCCCGTAAAATGCACATATGGTGAACCATTATGTGATGAAGTCGGAGCATGATATTTTTTTGATTGTCTTCCTTATATGTGGCGGTCGGGGATGAGCGATGGTCTTTTCCTACCAATCTATCCCCCTAGGATCATGCGCGTAGTGCTTTGTTTCGATGACTAATAGATTTTTGCAATAAGTATGTGAGTTCTTTATGACTAATGTTGAGTCCATGGATGGTACACACTCTCACCCTTCCACCATTGCTGGCCTCTCTAGTACCGCACAACTTTCGCCGGTACCATAAACCCACCATTTACCTTACTCCAAACAACCACCATACCTATTTATTATGGCATTTCCATAGCCATTCCGAGATATATTGCCTTGCAACTTTCCACCATTCTGTTTATTATGACACGCTTCATCATTGACATATTTCTTTGCATGATCATGTAGTTGACATCGTATTTGTGGCAAAGCCACCTTTCATAACTCTTTCATACATGTCACTCTTGAGTCATTGCACATCCCGGTACACCGCCAGAGGCATTCATATAGAGTCATATTTTGTTCTAAGTATTGAGTTGTAATTCTTGAGTTGTAATTAAATAAAAGTGTGATGATCATCATTATTAGAGCACTGTCCCAGTGAGGAAAGGATGATGAAGACTATGATTCGCCCACAAGTCGGGTTGAGACTCCGGATGAAAAATAAAAAATAAAAAAAGAGGCCAAAAAAAGGACCCCCCCCCAAAAGGCAGAAAACAAAAAAAAATGAGAGAAAAAGAGAGAAGGGGCAATGCTACTATCCTTTTACCACACTTGTGCTTCAGAGTAGCTCCATGATCTTCATGATAGAGAGTCTCATATTTTGTCACTTTCATATACTAGTGAGAATTTTTCATTATAGAACTTGGCTTGTATATTCCAATGATGGGCTTCCTCAAAATGCCCTAGGTCTTCGTGAGCAAGCGAGTTGGATGCACACCCACTTAGTTTCTTTTTGAGCTTTTATATACTTATAGCTCTAGTGCTTCCGTTGCATGGCAATCCCTACTCACTCACATTGATATCTATTGATGGGCATCTCCATAGCCCGTTGATATGCCTAGTTGATGTGACACTATCTTATCCTTTTGTCTTCTCCACAACCACCATTCTATTCCACCTATAGTGCTATGTCCATGGCCCACGCTCATGTATTGCGTGAAAGTTGAAAAAGTTTGAGAATACTAAAGTATGAAACAATTGCTTGGCTGAAACCGGGGTTGTGCATGATTTAAATATTTTGTGTGATGAAGATAGAGCATAGCCAGACTATATGATTTTGTAGGGCTAACTTTCTTTGGCCATGTTATTTTGAGAAGACATGATTGCTTTGTTAGTATGCTTGAAGTATTACTGTTTTTATGTCAATATTAAAATTTTGTTTTGAATCTTACGGATCTGAATATTCTTGCCACAATAGAGAAGATTACATTGATAAATATGTTAGGTAGCATTCCACATCAAAAATTATGTTTTTATCATTTACCTACTCGAGGACGAGCAGGAATTAAGCTTGGGGATGCTTGATACGTCTCCAACATATCTATAATTTTTGATTGTTCCATGCTATTATATTATCCATCTTGGATATTTATATGCATTTATATGCTATTTTATATGATTTCTGGGACTAACCTATTAACCTAGAGCCCAGTGCCAGTTTCTGTTTTTTCCTTGTTTTTGAGTTTTACAGAAAAGGAATACCAAATGGAGTCCAATTGACGTGCCAATTTTTGATGATTTTTATGGACCAAAAGAAGCCCCCGGAGTAAAAGAGTTGGTCCAGAAGAGGCCCCAGCCATCCACGAGGGTGGAGGGCGCGCCCTACCCCCCTTGGCGCGCCCCCTGCCTCGTGGATGACTCGGAAACCCCCCTGACGTGAGACCGATGCCAAAAATTCCTATAAATATAGAAACCCCCGAAAAGAAACCTAGATCGGGAGTTCCTCCGCCGCAAGCCTCTGTAGCCACCAAAAACGAATCGGGACCCTGTTCCGGCACCCTGCCGGAGGGGGGAATTAACACCGGTGGCCATTTTCATCATCCCGACGCTCTCCATGACGAGGAGGGAGTAGTTCACCCTCGGGGCTGAGGGTATGTACTAGTAGCTATGTGTTTGATCTCTCTCTCTCTCGTGTTCTTGATATGGCACAATCTTTATGTATCGCGAGCTTGTCTATTATAGTTGGATCTTATGATGTTTCTCCCCCTATATCTTCTTGTAATGGATTCAGTTTTCCCTTTGAAGTTATCCTATCGGATTGAGTCTTTAAGGATTTGAGAACACTTGATGTATGTCTTGCGTGGAATACCCGTGGTGACAATGGGGTATTCTATTGATTCACTTGATGTATGTTTTGGTGAGCAACTTGCGGGTTCTGTGACCTTGGGATCTATGCATAGGGGTTGGCACATGTTTTCTTCTTGACTCTCCGGTAGAAACTTTGGGGCACTCTTTGGAGTGACTCTTTGCTGCACGTTGAGGGATTGTTATATGATCCAATTATATTATTATTGTTGAGAGAACTTGCACTAGTGAAAGTATGAACCCTAGGCCATGTTTCGAAGCATTGCAATACCGTTTGTGCTCACTTTTATCATTAGTTACCTTGCTGTTTTTATATTTTCAGATTACAAAACCTATATCTACCATCCATATTACACTTGTATCACCATCGCTTCGCCGAACTAGTGCACCTATACAATTTACCATTGTATTGGGTGTGTTGGGGACACAAGAGACTCTTTGCTATTTGGTTGCAGGGTTGTTTGAGAGAGACCATCTTCATCCTACGCCTCCCACTGATTGATAAACCTTAGGTCATCCACATAAGGGAAGTTTGCTACAGTCCTACAAACCTCTGCACTTGGAGGCCCAACACCGTCTACAAGAAGAAGGTTGTGTAGTAGACATCAACGGACAAACTAGACAAGGATCAAAGCTCAAATTAAAGATAAACTCATAGAAAAGGGGTCCATCAATAGATGTCTTAATTAAGATAGCTGGCTTGACCTAGATGGCAGCCGAGTAGTCTTCGTGCATGTGCCCCCAATAACCAGCGCCTTAGAGGAACTCAGTTGTCACTATTTAACCCTCGCGGTGATCCGAAGCACATGACACCTAATATTGCGAGATGACAAGAAACCTTTTTTAGATTTCTCATCAGAACTACAGCCCTGTACAACACAGCCTGCACGATATGTAGACGATAGCCAATCTAGGCGTGTCTGCTGGAGTCTGGTCACATGCATGGACGAACCGATCTTCCGTGTCATGCAGGGATCGTCCAGGCACCAACGTCTGTACAACACTTCTCTAGTACTATCGCTCGTCTCGCTCTTCTATTAACTCACCCGACTTGCAGGGCCGGGGAGTGTGCGTATGGTCGGTTCCCGATTGCGGTCCCACATGTGTGTGCAAATGCAATATGACACGCGTTCCATTCGGAGAACGGCGTGCCAGACCGCCCGACTGTCTGGGGTGCGACACGAACGCGACGGGCGTGCTGTATAATCCATACATGTGTACCGTCGTTTTCTTGAGGCTTTGCGCCGTGGCGCAATCCATTGATACAAAATTAGTATACTATACTATTTAAAAGTCGAGGGCGGGGCTTTTTCCGCGCTGTAGGTGGGGCAGTTCCGCCTAGTCGGTTTGGCGGAGACACGAGAAGATGAGGGAGTAGGCTGCTGCAAACGTAGGGCTGTGTGATTTGACAGCGAGTTACTGCTGGACAGGTGGGGCCCCGTGATTTGACTTGCCATTCTATCATTTTAACTGTGGCGCTAGGACTAGCGTGAGTCTCCCGATTCCTGACCACCTCCATGGTATACAGGTGCCTCTCCCAATGCTCCACCATGTAGAGGCTGGCTCTTGCATGAGAGCCCACTCCTCCACTTTTTCCTTGGCTCTTTCCTCCACATATGAAAAAATGCCATGTAAGCAGGCTTATAGCCCACTATTTTACTTGCTCGTACAGGTGCTAAGCCTGCCACATAGGCATAAAGTATGATGTGGAAAGTTAATTACTCCCTCCGTCTAGGTATGCAAGTCATCTTACAAAAACCAAATAATCCCAAAACACTTAGGCACGGTGCATTAACTTCTACATCGTTTCTTGTTTCGTGACATATCAACCAATAAGAGATGTGGGGTGTGCATGCTTTTAATGACTTGAGACTACCATTTCATTGGAAGTGGTCACTCCTTGGCAAATGCAATAAACACTACGAAGAAAGATATAGAGAGAAGTAAAAAAATACCCTTATAGCCAAACTTATAGCTAACCTTGTTGTATGAGTGACTAAGTGATGACTATGTATGACATGCCAACATCAGATAGCCTAACGCATAGTGTTAAATCTCCAAGGGCGCGACCGCGCGAGCGAGGCGATGGTCGTGGTAGACGCGACCATGATACGGGCTGCTGGCAGCCCTTGGATCTGAGATCAAATGGTCGCATGCTTAGTTGCTGAAAATTTGCAGAATAACCCTCCAGGATAGGATATTCACCCATAGGTCTAGAATCACGCCATGCAACTGTTCGATCTGAGATCCAAGGGCTCTCGGAAGCCCGTATCATGGGAGAATGGAAAGCTTCGTATCACCTGTAATTTTCCCGACGCTTGACATGACATCGAAAGCCATTTAATTGGGGGTTGAGTAGACATGACATCTAATTGGGCCCCCATAGTACTGTGCATGAATTCATTTATCCACCAGGCAAGCCACTACCCTGCCGTTTGCATGCCCCACTAAGCATTTTTACAAAAACCGCTGGCAGTTTGCTCCTACTCCTCCCCAGACGTCCTTTAACATTACGGCAGTTCGCTCCTAGTCGTCCCGTCCATTCACATCACGACAGTTCCACTAATCCTAACCCTCCTCCCAAATCCATGGCGTCCCAAATCTCCATGATCATTGGTGAGTACAAGGTTAGAACCATCACCGGCGATGAGTTCGACGTCATCTACACCCGTTCTTCCGCGACGCTGAAATGATGTCTTGCTCGCTTCAGACGCATGTTCGAAAACTCAAAGGATGAGTGGGTCGCTGGGCTAGATGTTGAGTACACCACAGTCCTGGAAAGCGAGAAGAATCTATAGGAGGCAGAGAAGAAGAAGCCCGCCGTGATCCAGGTTTCCGTGCATGACTTATGCTTGGTCTACCACATATGCCATGCCAACGTTGAGTGCGAGGAATTTAAGAACTTCCTCAAGGGCGGTCGAGTCAAATTCGTTACTGTAGACCTTAGGAACGCAGGGATGTCCTGGATCGGATAGGCCTCGTTGTAGGCAACCCCTTCGACCTCCAGAAGAATGGGCTGGTGCCCTCCCGTGATCAGCCTTCAATGCTGACCCTGGCAGGAGCCATGGTTCATCCTTCGTACGGTACAGTGAAGAAACCTCTGTTCAAGTTTCATCATGCATGGGAGTGGAATGTACTAGATATAGATCACATCGACTACGCTGCAATGGATGTCTACCTTTGTTTCAATATCTACAAGGGTTGGATGAAGAGCAAGAGCCAAGTGTGCGGTTCAAGCAAATAAGTATCGCCCAAGAGGAAGAGGGACAAGGACGAAGTCGAGCACGTGGACGAGGAGTCCGAGTAAGGTGGCAGTGTCGTTGCTCATGGTGGTTCTAATGCAGTGTCTACCAGATTAGTTGCTTAGTTTAATTTCAGGTGTGCTTAGTTTTATTTTAGGGGTGTGTTGTGCTGAGCCCCCACGAGAACTATGTTATGTTCCTTCTCGTTACTTTAACTCTTCAGTACGTACATACTAGTATTTCTTACAATTGATCTTTTAGTTAGTATAGTACTACCACTCGTTTCTTCACATTACATACATACAATATATATGGCGAACATCATATAGCCAGCAGTTTACTTGTCAAAGAATTTCAGGGTGCTTAGTTTTATTTGAGGGGTGTGTTGTGCTGGACACCATTATTGTGTCTGAAATCTCTTAGGCCATGTTATAATGACATAAATACCGGTGGATCAACATGCCAGCTCTCCCTCTATCTCACTATAGTAAGATAAAGTGTGGGGCCTACTTGATCCCAACATCGTTTATATTTTCCTGTAAAATTATTCGATTGGTTACTCCTGACAAGCGGGGCCACACTTATCATTGTGAGAATTGGCTTATTTTTGTCATATAACATGGTGAACGGGTTTTACGTGAAAACAACAATGTCTAATGGCATTTTTGAGCAAACATCTAACTTAACGATGGCATTTTTGAGATATCTAATTGCATTTTTGAGCAGGCATCTCACGGATCGATGGCATTTTTGAGTAGTTGTAACTTCTAATGGCAAAACTGAGTAGTGATACACAACTAGTGGCATAAATAATAAGAACCCAAGAATTAAATAGGTATGCTAATTTCTTTGATATAATTTAGCACCCCATTTAAGCACGTACTAGCTTTTTTAATAATACTATATGCATAATTTGGCGACGAGCGCTCTCTATATGTACCACCTTTTTTCTTTAATTTCATCTTGTTAGTTTTGCTCCATGGCGCAATCCATCGATACTACTACCGTACAAAAGTATACATTTTTTAAAAGGCTAGAGGGCGGGGCAGTCTAGCTTGGTCGGTTTCAAGAGAGGCGAGGGCCTTTGTGATTTGATGGCTCATTACTTCTGGAAGGTGGGGCCTTGTGATTTGACTACTCGTATAAATGTGCCGACAACCTGAGGAGGAGCAAAGAACTGTGTGGTATTGTCAAGTTTTCCACTGGAGTAGTACGACAGAGGAGCACGAAACACGGCAGCCCAGTGCCATATGATGATAAAAAATGATCTAATTTGCTAGTCATCTCATTGTTAGCATTGTTCTATTCATGCCTCGCAGAGAACGTGACACATGCGGCGAAGCACCCGAAGCAAAAGAAGAAACACAGGAGCAAAAGAAGAAGGAAGATTATCACCCCAAAAAAAGAAGGAAGACGCACACACAAATTTGGGGTGCTCCTCTCTACTACATGAAGGGTTGCTGGCCGCGGAGTCGTAACTGCGTCTTCACCGCCTCCACGACCTTCATCTCCTTGCGCGTCCCCTCCGCAATCTTCTTCATTCTGTCCATGACGCAGGATTTCTCAACGTGAGCCTTCATAATCTGTTCCACGGCCGCATTACGTACCTTGACAGGAGCCTGGTGCTTGATGCGGAGCTTCGCCAACTCCTCCTTCTGTTCCATGAGAAGGTCCTGTAGCATCTTCATCGAGGAACTACTATTCTCATGCAGATTCTTCTAGCCGGCGTTCTCCTCCTTCAGCAGGTCGAGCTCGTGGCAGAGGTTCGCCTTGTCCTCCTGAAGTTGTAGCATTTTGCCGGCCGCCTTCTTCTCCGAGGCAGTGTTGTTCTTCAACAGCATCACCAAGCCGGTGGTCAACTCCCCCTGCTCATTGAGCTCAGTAGGCATGTCGTTGAGGCTCTCCTTCAGAAGCTCCACCAAGTCGTGGATGAACTCCTTCTGCTTATTGAGGTGCTTACTGAGCTGATCGGGCATGCCATTGAGGGATAACAGCTCCAGCGCCGCCAGCTTAGCATGTTCGCCTCCGTGGCCAGGGTGCTCTTGGGAGCCATCGCCTGCCCCTGAGAGATCTTTCGAGGTCTCTGCGAGGCGGCGAGCCCTCTTTTTTTGCGGCATTGGTGGCCGCTCCCTTGTTACGAGTAGTTTGGATAGTTCTCAACCTAGAGCTCTGCACACCGGCCATGTCAAGGACGGATGAACAAGAAAGACTTATGAGGAGGAAGAGGTAGAGTGATTTTTGGCTAGGTACTAGTTCCCCTTTTTATAACCTAGTACTAAAACCTGCATAGTGGGAACATGTTCAGGTTTGATACGTACTAGGTGTGAGCAGGTTTGCACTTAATTATACTACTCCCTCCGTCTAGGTGAATAAGTCATCTTAGGTTGTGCACCGTGACCAAGAAGGAGGGGAGAACGAGAGAACTTAATGTTTATTTGCTAATTAATAGCATTGTGATGACCCACAAGTGCAGGGGATCTATCGTAGTCCTTTCGATAAGTAAGAGTGTCGAACCCAACGAGGAGCAGAAAGAAATGACAAGCGGTTTTCAGTAAGGTATTCTCTGCAACCACTGAAATTATCAGTAACAGATAGTTTTGTGATAAGGTAATTTGTAACGGGTAACAAGTAATGAATGTAAATAAAGTACAGCAAGATGGCCCAATCCTTTTTGTAGCAAAGGACAAGCCTGGACAAATTCTTATATGAAGAAAAACGCTCCCAAGGACACATGGGAATTATCGTCAAGCTAGTTTTCATCACGCTCATATGATTCGCGTTCGTTACTTTCATAATTTGATATGTGGGTGGACCGGTGCTTGGGTACTGCCCTTTCTTGGACAAGCATCCCACTTATGATTAACCCCTATTGCAAGCATCCGCAACTACAAAAGAAGTATTAAGGTAAACCTAACCATAGCATGAAACATATGGATCCAAATCAGCCCCTTACGAAGCAACGCATAAACTAGGGTTTAAGCTTCTGTCACTCTAGCAACCCATCATCTACTTATTACTTCCGAATGCCTTCCTCTAGGACCAAACAATGGTGAAGTGTCATGTAGTCGACGTTCACATAACACCACTAGAGGAGAGACAACATACATCTCATGAAAATATCAAACGAATACCAAATTCACATGACTACTTATAGCAAGATTTCTCCCATGTCCTCAGGAACAAACGTAACTACTCACAAATCATATTCATGTTCATAATCAGAGGGGTATTAAATGCATAAATGATCTGAACATATGATCTTCCACCGAATAAACCAACTAGCATCAACTACAAGGAGTAATCAACACTACTAGTGATCCACAGGTACCAATCTGAGGTTTTGGGACAAAGATTGGATACAAGAGATGAACTAGGGTTTGAGAGGAGATGGTGCTGGTGAAGATGTTGATGGAGATTGACCCCCTCCCGATGAGAGGATCGTTGGTGATGACGATGGTGATGATTTCCCCCTCCCGGAGCGATGTTTGCCCGACAGAACAGCTCCGCCGGAGCTCTAGATTGGTTCCGCCAAGGTTCCGCCTCGTGGTGGCGGTGTTTCATCCCGAAAGCTTTCTTATGATTTTTTCCAGGGTAAAAGACTTCATATAGAAGAAGATGGTCACCGGAGGCCTGCCAGGGGGCCCACGAGGCAGGGGGCGCGCCCAGGGGGGTAGGGCGCGCCCCCCACCCTCGTGGCCAGGGTGTGGGCCCCCTCTGGTACTTCTTCCGCTTAGTATTTTTTATTAATTCCAAAAATGACTTTCGTGGAGTTTCAGGACTTTTGGAGCTGTGTAGAATAAGTCTCTAATATTTGCTCCTTTTCCAGCCCAGAATTCCAGTTGCCGGCATTCTCCTTCTTGATGTAAACCTTGTAAAATAAGAGAGAATAGACATAAGTATTGTGACATAACGTGTAATAACAGCCCATAGTGCAATAAATATCAATATAAAAGCATGATGCAAAATGGACGTATCAACTCCCCCAAGCTTAGACCTCGCTTGTCCTCAAGCGGAAGCCGAAATCGAAAAATATGTCCACATGTTTAGGGATAGAGGTGTCGATAAAATAAAATATGGACATGAGGGCATAATGATCATTCTTACAGCAACATATATATATATATATATTGTCATATTATTTCTTATGCTAAAGTAACAATCTATTCACAATGTCAAGTATGAATCAGAAACTTCATTGAAAACTAACAAACTATGATCCTGGTCATTGAAGCAATTGCAATTTATCATAACTTCGGAAAGAGTCAATATAAGAGCTTTTCAGCAAGTCCACATACTCAACTAGCATTTACTCTTTCACAATTGCTAACACTCATGCAATAATTATGGGTATTGTTGGGGATATTACTACTGGGTGTAAACCGGCCAGGTGAAGCCGGGTTATACCCATAATGGATTGTTTGTATTTGCAGCCCATGAAGACAAGGAATAAGGCGCTTTACTACAGAGACTCAAAGGCCCAAGGCCCAAAGGTAGATTAAGGTCTGTAGCTATTAACCGCCATGTAATGCATAACTTGTATCGTGAGGTATGAGAAAGTTCAGACCGAGCTGGATACGTGTATAAACCGGCATCGGGACTCTGTAAGCCGGCAGGCGTCGAACTGTGTATATAAAGGCACGACCCGGCGGCGGTTCAGGGACAAGAAACAACAGCTCGAGATCCAGGTAAAGCGATTCCGCTCCCTGATCATCGAGACCATCTCAATTCCACCACAACTGGATTGTAAGCTTTTACCTTCACCGCAAGGGGCCGAACCAGTATAAACTCCCATGTCCTTTGTCCGGTTTAACCCCTTTAAGCTAACCCGTTGCGATGGCTCCATGACTAAGTCCTTTCGCTAGGACAGCTGCCATGCCAAACCCACGACAGTTGGCGCCCACCATGGGGCTATCGCACGATGGTTTCAAGTTCTTGAAGGGCAACTTTGAAGGGCTCAAGGGATACGCCGTGGGCCGGATGACCAAGAGTCGTCGCGGCAAGCTCTACATCGACGACGCGGGCTGGGGCCCCGAGGCCGGCTCAATCGAGTACGGGTACCGGGTCACCTTTGGAGGAATTCACGTCTTCATCGGCAAGATCAGCGAACCGGGCCCTGAGACGGACATCTGTACCGACCTCGTTGAGACGGCTCAGCGTGCAAGCCCTGCTTGGGTTCAGCCCGCCATGAAGCGTGCATTCGTAGGATTCATCAATGGTGCGGAACTTGAACCGGCGTCCGATGGTGAGACCGTCGTTTATTCAGATGGCGAGTCATCCACCGGGGAGACCGAGTCACTGTACGAACTACAAGATGGCCGGTTTGGGGGCTGTTCCGATGGCGACAGTATTCTGGACCCCCTTGAACCGTCGAACCGGGTTGCGGTCTTCATGGCCGGTACACAGCCCACATTGCAATCTTCGGCTGCGGCTGAAGTGATTTCCGGATCAGCAGCTGGGGCAGGAGGCCCCGCGTGCCGGCCGGCCCAAGTCTTGTCCGGGTTATTGGACGCCTGGACGACATTACTGGCCGCCCAGGTTACCTCGGAAACCCAAGATCAGCATAATACGGAGGTTGCTAAGCTGCAGGATCCGATAACTCAAGCCAAGGAGGACTTAGCGGCTGAGGAAACTATGATGGCTGAGGAGCGAGCCGCTTTGGATGCACAGGCACAGCGAATTCAGGCACAAAATTACCGACTCATGTTGGATCAGAACGATTCAAACGAGGTATTTCGGAGAAAGCATCGGTCTCGATTGCCACCGGTTTACGAAGCAATGAATCTCTTTAGCACACCGGGAGCAGGAACCAGTAATCTGGCAGCGGTAAACCGGATCGAAGCACCGGATCAACCAAGGGTAACCGACCCGCCTCGTCGGACCCATGACCCACCACAGTATGTGCCGGCACCGCCGGGTCACTTCTCCACCCCTTTGGATAACATGATCGCTGCGGCGTCGCGATTGGCAGTTATCCCAATGGAGGGTCAGTCCCCCGCGATGGTTGAGACACGGCGTGCCAGGGATCTTCTTCAAATGGCTATGGTGCAGCAGCATGCCTATTCACATAGTCAAGACATGCTTCATTCACCCCCACGCCTGAGCCGGAGTTACAGTAGACACATGGATGAACCGGCCGTGTCAAGCAGTGCGCGAATCCGTGATGCCCCTCGAGGGCCTAATCCGGCGAGCGGCAGTGCGAATGCTCAGGATGTGGTGGATAATGGTAGGGCGCGCCGGGAGGCCGAGTTAGCAGTACGGGACCGTCAGCTCACTCCAGTTCGTCTGACGACTTCCGTGGAACGAGGTCTTACTTTCAGCTCTTGGGGGGTGCCCTGTCTCACCCCGGCTTTGTGTAATGTGTGGCTTCCTAAGGATTTCAAGGGCCCACGTAAGGTGCCTAATTACACTGCCAATTTACCTCCCGAGTCATGGGTGGAAAGTTATGATATGGCCATGGAGATGCTAGATGTGGATGAAGCGGCATGTGCGAAGTATTTCACTATGATGTTGGACGGAACGGCTCGTACTTGGCTGAAGAGTTTACCAGCTAACTCCATTGGATCATGGGACGAGTTAAAAGCCCAGTTTATAGCAAATTTTAAGGACACGTGCAAGCAACCTATGTCAATCCTAGATTTAGATGCCTGCGTCCAGGAGGAAGGCGAGTCAACAACCCATTGGTGTGCCGGGTTTCAGAGATTTTGCATTCATCGGACCGCATCAATGCTGACTCGGCAGTTATAACATTGGAGGGTAATTGCCGGTTTAAGCCTTTGAAATTGATGTTGGGACGGCTCAAGCGTCACTGCAATGACATGGGAACACTTATGGCTGCTCTGGTTAAGTATGCTGATTCTGATAGTACCAAGGACCCCGAGTCTGACGATGAAAAGCCGGGGAAGGGAAAGAAGAACGGCAACACCAAGGGGCAGCAGCATAACCCGACGGGCCACAATAATAATGGTATGCGTAAAGCGGGCAATAGTTCAGATTTTGTGGCTAACACCAATACGCAGGGTAATGGTCAGCGTCGTAAAGGTAAACCGCCCCCACGAGGAGGAGAACCCAGTCCGAATCCGGAGCGCCTGAATTACCTGTTGAACCAGCCCTTCCCAAAGCATGGATCGCGGGACAAACCGGCCACGCACCTCTGGAAAGATTGTTATATCATGCGAGAGTTCAAAAATTCAGACTTTTTCCGGAATGATCATAGACCGTTCGGCGGTTCAGGTCCCGGGTCCTACGGGCCGGGTTATGGTGGAGGTAACTCCGGTTCAGGATTCCAGGGCAATCAGGGTGGACATGGCAATCAAGGCAATCAGAGCAGCCAGGGTGGTTATAACCAGCAAGGAAATCAGCAGCAGTCAGGTTACCAAAGTCAGCCGAGGCAGTTGAGCAGTGGACAGTATCATGTCTTCACCACTAGCGTGTGCAAACGCGATCTTAAGCTTCATAAAAGGGCGGTGAACTCAGTTGAACCGACGGTGCCCCGTTATTTGCGCTGGTCTGAGCAGCCTATTGTGTGGAGTCGAGAGGATCACTCGCCCCGGGTTGACAATCCGGGTCATCTGGCGTTGGTGGTGGCGCCTCAGGTTGGTGGTTATAAGTCCACTAAGGTGCTCATGGATGGAGGGAGCAGTATCAACATCTTGTATTATGACACCTTCCGTCATATGGGGTTAACATATAAGAATCTTAAACCATCAAACACTGTTTTTCATGGTGTGGTGCCTGGCAAGTCAGCTTAACCGGTTGGTAAGATAGCCCTGGATGTTTCTTTTGGAGATGAGTATGACTCGAGATCAGAGACGTTTACTTTTGAAGTGGTGAAAATCCAAAGTCCGTATCATGCCCTGTTTGGACGGCCGGCTTATGCTAAGTTCATGCCACGGCCCTGTTATGTTTTTCTGCAGCTCAAGATGCCGGGTGTTAGGGGAACTGTCGTGGTTTTCTCACGACAGATGTCCTAGAGAAAGGACATAGTCATGGAGCCATCGCTACGGGTTAGCTTAAAGGGGTTAAAGCGGACAAGGGACGCAAGAGAGTTTTATACTAGTTCGGCCCCTTACGATGAAGGTAAAAGCCTACATCTAGTTGTGATGGAATTGATGGGTTTCGATGACCAGGGAGCGAATACGCTTTGCCTGAGTCTCGAGTTGTTGTTTGTTGTACCTGAACCGCCGCCGGGCCGTCCCCTTATATACATGGGTTGACGCCCGTCGGTTTACAAATTCCGAGGCCGGCTCATAATCGTGTCCGGCTCGGTCTCTGCTACGCATATCTTACAATACAAGTTTACATCTCAATGCCGGTTTGTGTCTACATGCCTTAAACCGGCTTTGGGCCCTGGGCCTTCATGAAGCGTCACCGTCTGTCTTCATGGGCTTCAGATACATATGAACTACTTATGAAGTTAACCCGGCCTCTCCTGGCCGGTTTACGCCCAGTGGTAATATCCCCAACATTAGGTGGGATCGGTTTACGTTGGGAACCCAGGCGGCTTAAAGCGTCTGCCGCTTCATTCTTTCGCCGATCCACATGATCCACCCGATAACCTTTGAAGTGACCTGCAACAATATCCACCTCACGAGGATATGTTGCCATCAGTGGGTCCTTGGAATCCCAAGTGCCAGACACTTGTTGAGCCACCAGATCTGAGTCACCAAAGCATTTAACTCGGCTGAGATTCATCTCCTTAGCCATCCGTAGACCATGGAGTAAGGCCTCATATTCAGCTGCATTATTAGTGCAAGGGAACATCAAACGAAGAACATAACAAAACTTATCACCTCGTGGGGAAGTTAACATGACTCCAGCCCCCGAGCCCTCCAATTGCCTCGACCCATCAAAATGAATAGTCCAATAAGTGTGATCCGGCTTCTCTTCTGGTGCTTGTAATTTTGTCCAATCATTAATGAAATCCACAAGTGCCTGAGATTTGACCACCGTTTGGGGTATGTATTTCAACCTGTGAGGCCCGAGCTCGATAGCCCATTTAGCAATTCGACCAGTTCCTTCCTTATTCTGGATTATGTCCCCCAAAGGAGCAGAGCTGACCACCGTGATGGGATGACCTTGGAAATACTGCTTAAGCTTCCGGCTTGCCATGAAAACACCATACACCAATTTATGCCAATGCGAGTACCTCTGCTTGTATTCAATGAGTACCTCACTAATATAGTCAACGGGCCGCTGAACCGGATATTCCTTTCCTGCCTCCTTGCGCTCCACCACAATAGACACACTAACAGCCCGAGCGTTAGCTGCCACATATAGCAGCAACGGTTCTTTATCAACCGGAGCAGCGAGAATCGGCGGATTAGCTAGCTGCCGCTTTAAGTCCTCAAATGCTTCATTAGCGGCGTCACTCCAGACGAAGTTATCCGTTTTCTTCAGCATCTGATACAAAGGAATGACCTTCTCACCAAGACGACTGACAAACCGGCTCAACGCGGCAATCCGGCCTGCCAGGCGTTGAACATCATTGATACACTTTGGTTTAGCCAGGGAGGTGATGGCCTTGATCTTTTTCGGATTAGCTTCAATGCCACTGTTAGACACCAAAAAACCCAAGAGCTTGCCTGCAGGTACACCAAAGACACACTTGGCCGGATTAAGCATCATTTTATAAACCCGCAGGTTATCAAAGGTTTCCTTCAAGTCATCAATCAATGTCTCCTTTGTCCTTGATTTCACCACAATATCATTGACATAGGCGTGAACATTGCGGCCGATCTGTTTATGAAGACAATTCTGCACACACCGTTGATAAGTTGCCTGTGCACTCTTGAGCCCAAAGGAAAAAGTCCATTTTAAACCGTGAAATTTTGTAGGTGTTCAGTGAAATGAACCTTCAATTCAAAATCCCGGTCGATTGCACCCTGAACTATGCAATTCCGGTCTAAATTAAACCCTGGCTACAGTTAATCGGGATTTGTGTAGCTGATGGGCCAAGGGGCGGCATATCAGCAACTCAACGCACAGGCTTGATAGACTGGGCCGGCCTCCCAACCCGCCCGTTGTTTCGTTTCCTTTTCCACGCGACAAAAAATGTTGAAATTCAACAGAGAGTACCAGGACTTGATCCCACGACCGCGAAGACCAACCAAGAGCCATTAGCCACTACACCACGAACAACAACCTAAACATAACGGTGCAGAAATATATAAGAATAGACAGCAGCGTTGAGATTGGAAAACATTTTCGAAAACATTTCTTGAAAATTGCTAGCAGTTTTAAGATACCGCACTTTTTTTTATTCCATATTTTTGGAAAAGTGTAGGTGTTTTGTAATTCTGATTTCAAAATAAAACATGAACAAAATTTGCAAACCCCAAATAGATTCCAAAAACGCGAACAATTTTCAAAAGAATATCTGAAAAACAAATAAATTACGAAAAACACGAACACGTTTTGAGATTGTGAACAGTTTTTAGTATTTTTAGAAAATATATAACAGGAATGTTTTTAATTTAGCGTCAAAAAAGTTAAAACAGAAACTTTTTTTAAAAAGCACACAAAATTTGTATTGTATGCATTTTGGACACGCGAACAAAAATGAAAAGGTGGTGGAACATAATTCAAACTCGCGGCAAATATATGATAGAATTTTTAAAAAAATATTAATAAATGAACATATTTGTAATATATGTTGAACAAATTTGGAATAAATATTCAACAATTGTGCGATATACACTGAACAAATTTCTAATACAAGATGAACATTTTTTTAAATGAGTGAAATTTTTGGAAATTACTGTGAACATTTCCTTAATATACGCAATGAACTTTGTATATATAGATGAAAAACAAAAAAACATAGTAAATAAATATTAAAGAAAAATATGCACGAACACTTTTTCAATTTTACAGTTTCTTTTTCAAAATCTATGAATTTTTTTCCCAAATCCGTGGACTTTTCTTTTGAAAACCCGTGAACTTCTTTCAAAATTGTTGAACTTTTTCTAAATCCGTGATTATTTTTTGAAAATTTGTAAAATATTTTTATTTTTGAAATTCTAGTTCAGAAGTTTCTTTTTTTCGTTCAAACAGCACCAGCATGGGGTCTCGTGTTCGAGCAGAGTTTTTTTTTGCTTTTTAACGAAAAAAATTATGCGGGCCGGCCCAGCAGGGAGTAGCGCCCTTTGCGAATTTTTGTTTCTTAATTGAAGAAAACTAAAGCGGGCTGGCCCAGCAGGAGCTGGTGTGTGCCCTCTGTGAAATGTCCGAATCCCGGCCATCCAAACGACCCGAAGGTTCGATTTAGACCGGGATTGCATAGTTCAGGGTGCAATCGTCCGGGATTCGACTTGGGGGTTCATTTCGCCGAACCTCTACAAATTCAGGGTTTAAAATGGACTTTTTCCTGAACCCAAAGGGCATGGACACATAGCAGAAGGCTCCAAAGGGAGTTATGAAGGCCGTCCTCTCCTGGTCCTTAACTGCCATCTTGATCTGATGATAACCAGAATATGCATCCAAAAAACATAACCGCTCACAACCCGTCGTAGCATCAATAATCTGATCAATACAGGGGAGGGCAAAAGGATCTGCCGGACAAGCTTTGTTGAGATCTGTGTAATCCACACACATACGCCAAGTGCCATTCTTCTTGAGGACCAGCACCGGATTAGCCAACCACTCAGGATGGAATACTTCAACGATAAATCCAGCCGCCAAGAGCCTGGCTACTTCTTCTCCAATAGCTTTGCGTCTTTCTTCATTGAACCGGCGGAGGAACTGCTTGACCGGTTTATACTTAGGATCAACATTGAGGGTGTGCTCAGTGAGTTCTCTCGGTACACCAGGCATGTCAGAAGGCTTCCATGCAAAGATGTCCCGATTCTCACGGATGAACTGGATGAGCGCACTTTCCTATTTCGGATCCAAGTTAGCGCTGATGCTAAACTGCTTCGATGAATCGCCCGATACGAAGGCAACAAGTTTAGTCTCATCAGCCAATTTAAACTTCAGGGCCGGATCATGCTCCGTAGTTGGTTTCTTCAACGAAGTCATATCTGTCGGATCAACATTGTCTTTGTAAAACTTCAACTCCTCTGCTGCACAAGCCGACTCAGCATAAGCCGCATCACCTTCCTCACACTCCAGAGCAATCTTGCGGCTTCCATGCACGGTTTTAGTTCCCTTGTGACCCGACATCCTGAGCTGTAGATAGACATAACAAGGCCGTGCCATAAACTTAGCATAAGCTGGCCGTCCAAATAGGGCATGATACGGGATTCTGATTTTCACTTCAAAGGTCAAGGTTTCTGATCTCGAGTCATGCTCATCTCCAAAAGCCACCTCCAGGGCTATCTTACCAACAGGATATGCCGACTTACCAGGCACCACACCATGGAACACTGTATTGGATGGTTTCAGATTTTTATCTGTTAGCCCCATGCGACGGAAAGTTTCATAATAAAGGATATTAATACTACACCCTCCATCCATGAGTACCTTACTGAACTTATAACCTCCCAGCTGAGGTGCCACCACCAGAGCCAGATGACCCGGATTGTCAACCTAGGGTGGATGATTGTCTCTACTCCACACAATGGGCTGCTCGAACCAGCGCAAATAACAGGGCACCGCCGGTTCAATGGCATTCACCATCCTTTTATGAAGCTTCTAATCGCGCTTGTCCAATCTAGTGGTGAAGACATGATACTGTCCGCTATTCAACTGCTTCGGGTTGCTCTGGTAACCCGACTGCGGCTGCTGCTGACTGCCCTAATGATTATAGACACTTTGATTACCCTGATTACTTTGATTGTTATATCCACCCTGATTGCCATAGAATCCTGAACCGGAATTTCCTCCGCCTGAACCGCCTCCTGATCCATGATCATACCGGAAAGAGTCAGAATTTGTGAACTCTTGCATGATATAACAATCTTTCCAGAGGTCTGTAGATGGTTCCTCCTTCGTCCCATGCTTTGGACAGGGCTGGTTCAACAGATACGACAATCGGTCCGGATTAGGATTCGGCATTCCATTCCGCCGGGGCAGTTTACCCTTACGCCGCTGGCTCTTGTCGTGCGTATTAGTGTTAGCCACAAAATCAAAATCGTGGTCCACTTTACGCTTGCCGCCGTTTCCATGACCCACCGGGTTGTGGTGCTGCCCCTTGGTGTTGCCGCTCTTCTTTCCCTTCCCTATCTTGTCATCGTCAGACTCGGGATCCTTGGTACTATCAGAGTCGGCATACTTCACCAGTGCAGCCATAAGGGCTCCCATGTCATTACAATGACGTTTGAGCCATCCCAACTTCAACTTCAAGGGCTGAAATCGGCAATTGCCTACCAATGTTAAAACTGCGGTGTCAGCGTTGATGCGGTCTGATGAATGCAAAATCTCCGAAACCCGGCGCACCCAATGGGTTGTTGACTCTCCTTCCTCCTGGACACAGGCAGCTAAGTCCACAATTGACATGGGCTGCTTGCATGTATCCTTGAAATTCTGAACAAACCGGGCTCTCAACTCAGCCCATGACCTGATAGAATTTAGCCGGTAAACTCTTTAGCCAAGTGCGGGTCGTTCCTTCTAACATCATGGTGAAGTACTTCGCACATGCCGCATCATCCACGTCCAGAATCTCCATGGCCATCTCATAGCTTTCAACCCATGTTTCAGGGGATAAATTAGCGGTGTAATTCGGCACCTTGCGCGGGCCCTTGAAATCTTTGGGCAGGCGCACATTGCGCAACGCCGGGACAAGACATGGCACTCCCAAGGTACTAGAGGTAACTCCTGGTTCCACCAATGTGGTTGGACGAACCGGAGTGAGCTGACGGGCCTCGTGCTGCACTGCTAACTCGGCCCCTCTTCGCGGCCGAGCCCGGTTCACCACATCCTGAGCATCACCAGCACCACCCGCCGGGTTATGGCCACGGGGCGGATCACGGTTCCGCGCATTGCTTGACACTGCCTGTTCATCCATACGCCTGCTGTAACTCCGTCTTGGACGGGGAGTAGAATGAATCCAATTGCGACTATACGAATAAGCCTCCTGTTGAATCAGGGCTGTCTGAAGAAGCTCCTTAACCTGACGCGTGTCGACCGCAGCTGGAGAATTACCTTCGATCGGGATAGCCGCCAGCCGTGAAGCGACAGCGACAATGTTGTCCATTGGGTTAGAATAATGACCCGGTGGTGTGGGGACATGAGGTACCACAATGTTGTTCTGACGAGGAGGATCCACCAAACGTGGCTGAACTGGCGCCCCTGCTCCAGGTACCTCTGCCCGGTTTACCACCGGCGGATTACTGGTTCCTGCCACTGGGTGTTAAAGAGATTTCTAGCGTCGTAAACCGGTGGCAGGTGAGATCGGTGCCTCCTCTTCAGGACTTCGTTCGACGCACTCTGATCCAGCCTAATTCGGTAAGCTTGTGCATCCAAAGCGGCCCGCTCCGCGGCTATCCTGGTATCCTCAGCTGCTAAGTCGGCTTTTGCCTGGGTGATCTGATCTTTCACTTTCGCAACTTCCGCATTGTGTGCATCCTGATCCGCCGGGTTAACCTCCGCCATCAGCGTTGCTAATACATCAAAAAAATCAGATAGAACCTGAGCTGGTGGTCGCACAGGGCCTCCTGCCCCAGCCGCTGCCGGCGCTGCTGACCCAGAAATCATCGCCGCTGCGGTTGAAGAGTGGAGCGCTGCTTGCGTGCCGGCCATGAAGATCGCCACCCGCTTTGGCAGATCGAAGGGGTACGGAATACTGTCGCCCTCGGAGCAGCCCCCAATCCGGCCATCTTGTACCTGATATAAAGACTCGGTCTCTCTAGTCGATGACTCATCACTGGAATAAACGACGGTCTCACCACCAGATTCCGATCTATCCTCAGATTCACCTCCATGGATAACTCCCACGAAGGCACGCTTCATCACAGGCTTGACCCGGGCAGATCTCGCACGCTGAGCCGTTTAGACGAGGTCGGTGCAGATGTCCGGCTCAGGGCCCGTACTCGATTGAGCCGGCCTCGGGGCCCCAGCCTGCATCGTCGATGTAGAGCTTGCCGCAACGACTCTTGGTCATCCGGCCCGCAGCGTAACCCTTGAGTCCTTCGAAGGTGCCCTCCAAGAACTTGAAACCATCCTACGATAGCCCCACAGTGGGCGCCAACTGTCGTGGTTTTGTCACGGCAGATGTCCCAGAGAAAGGACTTAGTCGTGGAGCTATCGCTACGGGTTAGCTTAAAGGGGTTAAAGTGGACAAGGGACGCAAGAGAGTTTTATACTAGTTCGGCCCCTTACGATGAAGGTAAAAGCCTACGTCCAGTTGTGATGGAATTGATGGGGTTTCGATGACCAGGGAGCGAATACGCTTTGCCTGAGTCTCGAGTTGTTGTTTGTTGTCCCTGAACCGCCGCCGGGCCGTCCCCTTATATACATGGGTTGACGCCCGTCGGTTTACTGACTTCGAGGCCGGCTCATAATCGTGTCCGGCTTGGTCTGTACTATGCATATCTTACAATACAAGTTTACATCTCAATGTCGGTTTGTGTCTACATGCCTTAAACCGGCTTTGGGCCCTGGGCCTTCATGAAGCGTCACCGTCTGTCTTCATGGGCTTCAGATACAGATGAACTACTTATGAAGTTAACCCGGCCTCTCCTAGCCGGTTTACGCCCAGTGGTAATATCCCCAACAGGAACCATCACAGTACATGGAAGCCGTATGATCGCTTTGGAATGTGAGGAAGGCGATGCGTCCTACACTGAGTCGGTTTGTGCGATAGAGGAGCTGAAGTTCTATAAGGACAATGTTGATCCGGCTGATATGACTTCGTTGAAGAAACCCAATACGGAGCATGATCTGGCTTTGAAGTTTAAATTGGCTGATGAAACTAAGATGGTTGATTTTGTGCCTGGCGATTCATCCAAGCAGTTCATCATCAGTGCAAATCTGGATCCGAAGTAGGAAAGCGCGCTCATCGAGTTCATCCGTGAGAATTGGGATATCTTTGCATGGAAACCTTCTCACATGCCAGGTGTACCGAGAGAACTCGCTGAGCACACTCTTAATGTTGATCATAAGTTTAAACCGGTCGGACAGTTTATTCGCCGGTTCAATGAGGAAAGGCACAAGGCCATTAGTGAGGAGGTAGCCTAGCTCTTGGCAGCAGGATTCATTGTTGAAGTTTTTCATCCGGAGTGGTTGGCTAATCCGGTGCTGGTACTTAAGAAGAATGGCACTTGACGTATGTGTGTGGACTACACAGATTTGAACAAGGCGTGTCCAGCTGATCCGTTTGCCCTCCTTCGTATTGATCAAATCATTGATGCTACGGCGGGTTGTGAGCGTTTGAGTTTTCTGGATGCTTATTCGCGTTATCATCAGATCAAGATGGCAGTTAAGGACCAGGAGAAGACAACATTTATAACTCCCTTTGGAGCCTTCTGCTATGTGTCTTTGCCCTTTGGGCTCAAGAGTGCCCAGGCAACTTATCAGCGTTGTGTCCAGAATTGTCTTCATAATCAGATCGGGCGCAACGTTCATGCCTATGTGGATGATATTGTGGTGAAATCCAGGAAGGAGGAAACATTAATAGACGACTTGAAGGAGACCTTTGATAACCTCCGGGTTTATAGGATGATGCTCAACCCGGCCAAGTGTGTTTTTGGTGTACCGGCAGGCAAGCTCTTAGGTTTTCTAGTGTCTAACAGGGGCATTGAGGCTAATCCGGAGAAGATCAAGGCGATCACTTTGTTGGCTAAACCGAAGTGTATTAATGATGTTCAACCACTCGTAGAAAACAGGGCTTTGGTCACAGGGCAATATTCACATTAGTCCTGGTTCAGTCATGAACCGGGACTAATGTGAGCATTGGTCCCGGTTCGTGCGGCTAAGGCATTAGTCCCGGTTTGAGACACGAACCGGGACTAAAGGGTGCGATGCCCATTAGTACTGGTTCGTGGCACCAACCGGCACTAAAGGTTAGACCTTTAGTCCCGGTTCGAGCCACCAACCGGTACTAATGGGGTTTGAGGCATTAGTACCGGGTCGTGGCACGAACCGGTACTAAAGGTCCCATTTTCAAACTCTACCACCCCCCCCCCCCCTGTGGATCGCCTTTTCAGTTTTGTAAAAAGCAAAAGAAAATGAGAAAAACTTCAAAAATTAAAACCCTTCCAGATGTAGTTATGTTACTACATGTACTAGTTAGGAAAATTTAAAAACTTAAATTTGGACATGTTTTGCAAAAAGTGTAGGGAAAATGTAAAACAGCTATAACTTTTGCATACGATGTCAGAAAAAACGTATAATGTATCAAAATGTTCAGCACGAAAATCCGCATCCGATTTTGACCGCCTAAGGCCTGTTTGCAAATTTTTAGAATCCTCAGATTCTAGAAGGAAAAAAAGTTATGCTCAAATTTCAGTTTTTTTTGAATTTTTGTTAAATCCAGTCAAACTATGGTCAAACTACTTATTCAAGAAGTATTAGTGTTACTAAATAATTATTTCAGTTTTTTTGAATTTTGGTCAAATCTGGTAGAACTGTGGTCAAACAATGGTCAAACTAATTATTCAAGAATATTAGTGTTACTAAATAATTATTTCAGTGTTTTTGAATTTGGTCAAATCTGGTCAAACTGTGGTCAAACTATGGTCAAACTACTTATTCAAGAAATATTAGTGTTACTAAATAATTATTTCAGTTTTTTGAATTTTGGTCAAATCTGGTCAAACTGTGGTCAAACAATGGTCAAACTAATTATTCAAGAATATTAGTGTTACTAAATAATTATTTCAGTTTTTTTGAATTTTGGTCAAATCTGGTCAAACTGTGGTCAAACTGTGGTCAAACAATGGTCAAACTAATTATTCAAGAAATATTAGTGTTACTAAATAATTATTTCAGTTTTTTTGAATTTTGGTCAAATCAGGTCAAACTATAGTCAAACTACTTATTCAAGAAATATTAGTGTTACTAAATAATTATTGTTTTTTAAAACAATAGTTTCAAACTCAAACTGTGAAATGTGTGACTTCATGCTCAAGCTAAATTCCTGAGGGTTAATAGGATTGACATCTTACTATTGTCAGGTAAACAACAAGTGCAGACTTGGAATTGAGGGAGAATAGCCCGGAAGTTAAGCGTGCTCAGGATGGAGTAGTGAGAGGATGGGTGACCATCCGGGAAGTTAGAAGATTTGGAATGATGAGGGGTGATTAGAGATTAGAGGTTAAATTGAGCAGTGATGAGGGGTGGTGATTAGAGATTAGAGGTTAAAATAGTTCAGAAATTTGAAAATAAAAAAAAATTCAAATAAAAAATTCAAAAAAAATCATAAAATTTCCTTTAGTCCCGGTTGGTGTTACCAACCGGGACTAAAGGTGGAGCTCCAGGCTGCGGCCACGTGGACGGCCTTTAGTACCGGTTCGTGCTAGAACCGGGACTAAAGGGGGAGGCTTTAGTAACGACCCAGAACCGGGACTAAAGGCCCTTATAAACCGGGACAAAAGGCCCTTTTTCTACTAGTGAACGCTTGGCAGGCTGGATTGCAGCCTTAAGTCGGTTTATTAGTCGCCTTGGTGAGAAGGCCATCCCTTTGTATCAAATGCTGAAGAAAACAGATAACTTTGTCTGGAGTGATGCGGCTAGTGAAGCATTTGAGGCTCTAAAGCGGCAACTTGCCGAGCCTCCTGTCCTTGCTGCCCCCATTGATAAGGAACCATTGCTGTTATATGTGGCTGCTAACGCCCGGGCTGTCAGCGTGGCTACTGTGGTGGAGCGCAAGGAGGCAGGAAAGGAGTATCCAGTTCAACGGTCGGTTTATTACATCAGCGAGGTGCTCATTGAGTCGAAGCAGAGATATCCACATTGGCAGAAACTTGTATATGGGGTTTTCATCGTGAGCCGGAAGCTAAAGCAGTACTTTCAAGGCCATCCCATCAATGTGGTCAGTTCTTCTCCGTTGGGGGATATCATCCAGAACAGGGAAGCGACTGGCCGGATTGCTAATTAAGTGGGCTATTGAGCTTGGTCCTCGCGGATTAAAATACATACCTCGCACGACCATCAAGTCTCAAGCGCTCGTAGATTTCATCAATGACTGGACAGAGTTGCAGGCGCCGGAGGATAAACCGGATAGCACGTACTGGACGATTCACTTCGACGGATCCAGGCAATTGGAGCGCTCGGGGGCTGGAGTGATTCTTACTTCCCCTCGAGGTGACAAATTTTGTTACGTTCTCCACTTGATGTTTCCTTGTACTAACAATGCAGCTGAGTACGAGGACCTGCTCCATGGTCTTCGGATGGCTAAGGAGATGAATCCGAGCCGGGTTAAATGCATTGGTGACTCGGACCTGGTGGCTCTACAAGTGTCTGGTACTTGTGATTCCAAGGACACGCTCATGGCAGCATATCGTCGAGAGGTGGATATTGTTGCAGGTCACTTCAAGGGTTATCAGGTTGATCATGTGGACCGGCGAAAGAATGAAGCGGCAGACGCTTTAAGTCGATTGGGCTCTCAGCGTAAACCAGTGCCGTCCAATGTTTTTCTTGATGTTTTGCATAACCCGTCGGTCAAGCTCCCCACGGAGGAGGATTTAGCTGTTCCTGATATGGAAGCTCAGTTGGTGGCGGCGCTCCACATCACCCCGGATTGGACGGTCCCATATTTGGCGTATATGAACCGGGGCGAGTTACCAGAGGATGAAGTTCTGGCCAGGCATATAATCCGGCGGTCCAAGTCCATGACTATCATCAATGCGAGTTACATCATTGCAGTGTCTCGAGGGCTTTTCAGCGCTGCGTCTCTCCTGAAGAAGGCTGTGACATTTTGCGTGAAATCCACGAAGGGGATTGTGGTCATCATGTTGGTTCAAAATCCCTTGTGGCTAAGGCTTTTCGTCACGGTTTCTATTGGCTGACGGCTCATGCTGATGCTGAGGACTTGGTCAAAAAGTTCGATGGTTGTCGGAAGTTTGCACGCCGAGCTCATGTTCCAGCCCAGGAGTTGAGGATGATTCCAATCACCTGGCTGTTTGCAACCTAGGGGCTTGATATGGTTGGGCCCTTTAAGAGGTCTAAGGATAAGAAGACCCACCTTTTGGTGGTGGTTGATAAGTTTACTAAGTGGGTGGAAGCAGAGCCAGTTAGCAAGTGTGAGCAGCCACGGCGGTTCAATTCATGAAGAAGGTGATATTCCGATTTGGTTTTCCACACATCATGATAACAAATAATGGCACAAATCTTTCTAAGGGTGCTATGGAAGAGTTCTGTCAAAGAGAGCACATCCGGCTTGATGTGTCGTCAGTGGCCCACCCCCAGTCTAATGGTCAAGTGGAGAGAGCTAATCAAGAAATAATGAAGGGTATCAAGCCCCGGCTTATGGTTCCTTTTCAGAGGACGCCGGGTTGTTGGGTGGAAGAGTTGCCTTCCGTTTATGGAGAATTAACACCACCCCCAATAGATCTACGGGTTATACACCCTTCTTCATGGTTTATGGAGCGGAAGCAGTCCTCCCAAGTGATATTCGCCATGACTCGCCTCGAGTGGCAGCTTATGTTGAAGCGGACAATGAAAGAGCACGCCAAGATGCATTGGACCTGTTAGATGAGAAACGGGACATAGCGGCGGCTCGCTCGGCGATTTATCAGCAAGACCTGCAGTGTTATCACAGCCGCCGAGTTAAAACCGGAACTTTTCAAGAAGGCGACTTAGGGCTCTGGCTTATCCAAGATCAGACCGATATGCACAAGTTATCCCCACCTTGGGAAGGGCCTTTTGTGGTCAGCAAGAATCTAAACAACGGATCATACTACCTCATCGATGTTCGAGAGCATAAAGACTAACGCAAGTCAGAGGAGGAGATGATCCGGCCGTGCAACACTCATCTACGGCCTTACTACACCTGAGCCATAGGCTCCTATCATGTACATATTTTTAACAATGTATATATTATGATCAATATAATAAACCGGAGCCCCAGCTAAAGCGAGGTATCTGTTATTTTTCTCATATCATGAGTGGTTACACGGGGGCTTCTGTTTGTAAAACGACATCCGGTTTACCCCTTGATTCAGCTTATACAGCTATCTATAAATATAAATCACTTGGGGGCTTGGTCATATCCAAACCGTAGCTACACCGCTTGATTGGCTCAGAGCCACAAAAGAAAGTCACTTGGGGGGCTTGGTCGTATTCGAACCATAACTACACCTCTTGATTGGCTCAGCGCCACAAAAAAATTATTACTTAGGGGCCAAAGAGAGTGTTGTGAAAGAACAACTCAAACATGGGCACCCGTTGAGCACAGCTCAAAATGTTGCTTGGGGATTCTTTGCTATCGCAATGAACAAAGAATCTACACTTGCAATAGGCTATCAAGCCACGGCTTGGAAGCCTGGTGTATACACCTAAAACCCGGGTTAACCTGCCTTCATCAAGTAAGTCACTCCGTCCAGGTAAACCTGGTATGACCCGCCAACTTGACAAGTCAATCTCATAAGACCCTGAATTTGTCAACGTTAAACCGGCGATTGGTAAGGATTGAGGACCATCTTAAAAGGCTTTGTAAAACAGTTTAACTCAATGGCCTGCCAGCCCATGAAAAGCCTCAAATTTGGGCCTGGCAGCCCTTGAAAAGCCTCGACTACAAGTTTTTCTTTTGCTTTTATTTGTCAAAGTTTTTTCTCCCTTGATAAAGGTTTCAAGTTAAACCGGTGTCCAATGGCCCGGCCTGACTGTAAGTCATCAATATAAACCGGTGTTTATTTAACCCAGCCTGGAGTGAACTATAAGTTGCCAGGGTGATCATCCGGTGTTTATCATAACCCGGCATGACTTATTATATACCAGCATAGCATGGTTTGAGTTATCAGCACTCAAGATTTGGGCCATCACCCTTATTACCAGAACATTGGTAAACCAACAAGGTGATTCAATATCATAGGTATGATGTGTTTCGTATTTCATTATCTTTAAAGCTTTGCTTATAAACCCTGGCTTTATCTTGGGCATTATGACCCGTCCGTCGATAAACCGCCAGGACAATTTGCAGTCTATTTTATGCAGAAACATGACTGTATAAAACTCTTAAGGATCATAAACAAATATAACATGACGGATTCATAGTATTATGCAAAATAAATATGCACGATGGCATAATAGACCAAGTGTTCAAGCTAGCCTATTGCAAGGCGTTGTTGCTGCCCAAAAGAATAATTGTCTTTCACAAGGATGACAGTGTGCAGACGATAAACTGACTCTCGGATTATGACTCTTCTTCAGGTTGATGTGAAGGTTGCGGATCTTCCTGCGCCGGTTCACCCTCCCTCTCTCCACCCAGTGGCTGGAAGTCAACAGTTGTCCAATCAATCCCTGTTAAGGCTTGGAAGACAGCTTCATCATGTATAAGATCAGACGGTTCAACGTCAGGAGCGTAAGTATGCTTACGGATCGGCGGGATCAGATTTTCCACGTCATAAGTTGGTGCATTCATCCGCTTGCCGCTGGCATCATAAATGTTCTCATAAAGTGACAAGTCAGTGTCTTCAACCAACTTACTTGCTAGTGGACGCATCTCTCTTGTGATGGCCCGGAGATCGTCATTGTCGAATTCTGACCCGTCCTCTTTTTGGCTTGGATAACAATTCCCAACGTCTTCCGGATCAAGGTCAGATATCCAGGCCTTGGCACGAGTCAGTGCAGTAAGGGCACCGGACCTAGCAGCGGATTTCTTCAATTCTTCAATCCGGGCAGGCAGCATGGATAACCTCTCCAGTGTTTCCTTGATTAACGTTGGGGGTGGTTTGTTATTAGAAGCTGTGCAGATGGCTCGTTGACCGCCGGTATATAGCTGTTCAACCAAAGTGTAGGCAGCCTTCAGCTTTTTGCGCATATCCGTGCCAAGATGAGTAACACGGCTACCTGCAAAAGGATCAAACTATTGTTAAAATGGATGTTTTCACAAATGGCACTTGTTAAAAATTTGTGAAGAGATTGTTACCAAAGATGGCAGAGGTCATGGCATCGATCTGCCGCTTCAAGCTGCTTAGTTCTTCTGTCGCCGGTTTAAGGGCGTTTTCCCCGTCTTCTGCCCGCCTTAACAAAGTGGATTTTTCAGCTTCCCAGTCTGCTCGTTCACCTTTAAAGTATTCCTTCAGTTGTTCCATGGTTGTTAAAGCGGTGGTCAGCTCGCTTGTAGCTTTGGAAGTTTCATCTTGCTGAGACTTGATATTTTCCTGGAGATCGGTGATTTGGGAGTCTTTCTTGGTCAGTTCAGCTTGAAAGAGACAGTTAATGAGTTAGCAATACAATATTGAAGTCCCAAGCACATAAAAAGTTATCTACTTGACACTTGGGGGCTAATGCGGATTGCTTTTTATCAGCTGTTAATTTAAAGTCCCAAGCACATAACATGTTTTCTACTTGACACTTGGGGGCTAATGCTTATTTGCTCAGATTCAGACGGGTTATCATAATCCCAAGTGGTGAAAGTAGTATGATGTACCGGTTCATTCTAAAGCTATAAACCGGTCCATGGGGGCTACACCAGCAAAATTCAAACATTTATTTTATTACAAGATCCGGTTCATATCAACGTTATGAACCGGCCTTCTGGGGCTACTGGAGTTGATAGTTTAAACCATCTATAAGAAAGGAATATTTATGCAAAGTGAAGTGATATTTACCTCATACCGTTCCTTCATCAGACCTACTAAGCCGACTTCATAGTCGCGGCTTGTATACAGGCGGTTGGCATAACTTGATAACTCAGACTTACATTTGCCCTTGTCCATAGCAGAAATTTCTTCTTTGGCGCTATGCTTTGATAAAGCGACAGGACGGCCAGGGGAGGTGAAACCAATACCAGTTACGACAACATCGTCGTCCGTAGTCTTGGAAGGGCTTGGCGGTTTATCAGACGTTTTAGCTGGGCTCGACGGATCAGCAGTCGGGCTTGGTGGATCAGCTGGCTGGCCTGTTGGGTTTGCTTCCACCGGTTCAACAAAGGCATCAGTTATTTGAGGTTCCGGATCATCAAGGACAGTGTTAGCCCCCGGATCAAGATCTTCTGGGGTTTTCTCCGGTTCAGTGGCCGGTTCATGGTCGGTTGGCTTATTCAACTTAGCCTTCTTGCTAGGTCTGGCTTTGGCACTGGAAACAGCAGGCACGAAAATTAGTATGATAAAATAATACAAGACCAAAAAGGTTAAAGTATGTTATGCTTACCTAGGGACATTTTTAAGGGGAGGAAGTTGCGTAGCTGACGACTCGACGGATGATGAATGGGAAGTTCCCTGATAATTCGAGTCAGATGGATTAAGAGGATATCGGAAGTAACCCGCCTTAGGATAAAGGGTGTCAGGAGTATAAGCAACCTCTTGGCGACATTTGCGAACCGGAGAATTTGGTAAACCGGATGAGGTCACCACTTGGCCACTATGCCGGGTTGTGCGGCGAGTTTCATGCTGTTGTGTCTTCAAAAGAAAGTGCGGATCCAAATAAGAAAGAGGACATGAAAATTTTACTTTCCGGACGGCTTGACGGATTCTTGGTACTGGCACAGGATTTGAATCAGAAGAAAGAATAATTACCTCGTCAGCATGCCTAGCTTCCGCTTCATCCTGATAATGATCATTGTCAATAAGGTGTATGAAAAATGAACCGAGAGAGTCAAGTTCTACCTCTGAATCCGGATTATCCAGATCATCGTCAATGATGGGCTCGGACGGTTCAATGTTTCTCCTTTTCACAGGCATCTTTGAAGCCTTGGTCTTAAGCCGAGGAGCTCTTGCCGGTTTATCCTGTGATTTCCTTTTCCAGAACGGATCATCGGCCTGCATAGACAACTAGTAAGTTATCAAAGAAAATTTAACAAAGGGTGGATTAAGACAGAAATGCGGTAAATTCTACCTTTGGCGCTTTGTTGGCAGCATAGAAAGGACTGAGCCCGGTTTTGCTGCATACGTCTATCGACTCATCAAGCATTTTCTTGACAGCTTCAGTGACTTCATCATCAGTAAGCTGGATATCAATATGACACTAAAGGTCTTTCAGATCCCCTGTGTATTCACACATTAAACCGGGGCACCGGCTTAAAGGCCAAACGCTCCATGAAACCCAGCATCGAACAAAATCCACGCCTGTCAGCCCGTTTGCTACAAAGGCTCTGAGCTTTGCCAGCCGAGGGGCGTATTTTGGTCGCTCCTGGGCGGTCAGTCGTTGAGGAAAGGGATGAGTTTTGGTAAGCCGGTGTGGGCGATAACCCGGCAAAGGATTTTCATTGTCCGGAGCTGTATTGCGGCAATAAAACCAAGTCTGATTCCAGTCCTTGGGATGACTGTGAAGCTTGGCGTGAGGGAAATCAACATCTCTCCTCATTTGAATCGAAACCCCACCTAGTTCAGTGTTGGGTCCGTCCGTAAACTCAGTACGGCGGTTTAAATAAAATAAATCCCAGAATAGATCAACAGTAGGCTCCTCTTGCAGATACACTTCACAGAATACTTGCCAGTCGCAAATATTGGTTATTGAGTTTGGACCGATGTCTTGAGGGTGGATCTGAAAGCTAGCGAGCACGTCACGAAATAATTTTGATCCGGGAGGGGTGAAGCCTCGGCTCAGGTGATCAGCAAACACAATAACTTCTCCATCTTGGGGTTCAGGAGGATTTTCTAGACCGGGGACTCACCAACGAATGGTGTTTTGCTTGCTAAAGCGCCCGTCGCAACACACACAGTCAGTTGTGCTTCGGTAACCCGGGAAGGGACCCAATTGCAAGAACAGAACTGTTTGGCCATTTCGGTGGAAAGCTGGAAAAAGGAGTAATATCCGGTTTAAGCTTCATGACCGGTACTTATAAACCGGCATAACGATGGAAGAAGATGATATTGAAAGGATTGTATATATTAAACCGGATTCTGGTATTTAAAGCAGATTGGCGGTTTAAAAGAGGGCTAATGGTACCTGGTGGGTTATCAGTTTCTAAAAAGTTAAACCACCTATAATGGTGTGGACGCTGCAGATCTGAAAATTTCTAAGTGTTGCGCAAACAGATTTCACAGATTGGTGTCATAATTTTGGATCTACCGCAGTTCCAAAAGAGAGATAAATTTTAAACCTAAAGTGGTGATAGTAGAAGAACACATCTGCTTGGCTGGGATCTCATGCAGTAAAAGGTAGTTTCTGAGGTTGGAAAGGGGCGCTGAACTATTATCGCTTGCCTTTACTATCAGTTTCGGATCAAGGTATGAGATCTAAGAGAGAGAAAGGACGAACAATGAAGAACACCGACGAACAGCGGAACCGTAATGCAGATCTGATATTTAAGAGGAAGAGTACTTACTGATGCTGCGGAACAGTGGAGGCGCGTCGCAGTTTCTCTGGTCAAGAACAGGTCGATGCAGCAGCCTTTGTGGTGCAGACGCGAAGGTTGTCGGCGGCGGCGGAGCTCGGGCTCTGAGGCGTCGCAAGGAAGAAGAAGAGATGAAGAGACAAGGGGGGAATGCAAAGGACCCTCGGTCTTATTTATAAAGGCGAAAGGATAAGTGTCAAGCGCGAGAATCGAGGAGCCTAATAGTTGGATATGTGACAGAGTTGTCGCCTCGATTGTCGGAGGCTCATTAATGAAGGTGAGATATATACCATTTTAAATAACAGGTGACGTCATGGCGGTTTATCATGATAATGGACGATGACGTCATGGCAGTTTACAAGATTGATGCAAAGGTGTTGAAGGAAGAAATTTTCTCAAGTTTTGAAGATTGACATGAACCAGTCCAATCTGGGGCCTAATGTTGGGGATATTACTACTGGGTGTAAACCGGCCAGGTGAAGCCGGGTTATCCCCATAATGGATTGTTTATATTTGAAGCCCATGAAGACAAGGAATAAGGCGCTTTACTACAGAGACTCAAAGGCCCAAGGCCCAAAGGTAGATTAGGGCCTGTAGCTATAAACCGCCATGTAACGCGTAACTTGTATCGTGAGGTATGAGAAAGTAGAGACCGAGCCGGATACGTGTATAAACCGGCATCGGGACTCTGTAAGCCAGCGGGCGTCGACCTGTGTATATAAAGGCACGACCCGGCGACGGTTCAGGGACAAGAAACAACAGCTCGAGATCCAGGTAAAGCGATTCCGCTCCCTGATCATCGAGACCACATCAATTCCACCACAACTGGATCGTTGGCTTTTACCTTCACCGCAAGGGGCCGAACCAGTATAAACTCCCGTGTCCTTTGGCCAGTTTAACCCCTTTAAGCTAACCCGTTGCGATGGCTCCACGACTAAGTTCTTTCTCTAGGACATCTGCCGTGACAAACCCACGACAGGTATGGAGTTTTAATCGGACACAGAGAAAGATAGGGGCTTACTGTTGCCTCCCAACCTTTTACCTCAAGGGTAATGTCAACAATAATAGTTCATGCTAACTTACATCCAATTGGATATATATATATCAGGATCTTTCCAACACGAGGTGCTTGCCAAAGGATAAAATGTAAAAAGGAATGGTGAATATCACCATGACTCTTGCATAATGCATAAGACAAGAATAAAAGATAGGCCCTTCGCAGCGGGAAGCAGAGGTTGTCATGTGCTTTCATGGTTGGATGCACGAAATCTTAATGCAAAAGAACGTCACTTTATATTGCCACTTGTGATATGGACCTTTATTATGCAGTCCGTCGCTTTTATTGCTTCCATATCATGAGATCGTATAGAGCTTATTTTCTCCATGCTAATAAGTCATACATATTTAGAGAGCAATTTTTATTGCTTGCAACATGACAACTTACTTGAAGGATCTTACTCAATCCATAGGTAGGTATGGTGGACTCTCATGGCAAATCTAGGTTTAAGGGTATTTGGAAGCACAAGTAGTATCTCTACTTGATGCAAAGAATTTGGCTAGCATGAGGGGGAAAGACAAGCTCAACATGTCGGATGATCCATGACAATATACTTTATTTCGGATATAAGAAAACATAACCCATTACGTTGTCTTCCTTGTCCAACATCAACTCTTTAGCATGTCATATTTTAATGAGTGCTCACAATCATAAAAGATGTCTAAGATAATATATTTATATGTGAGAACCTCTCCTTCTTTATTACTTACTATTAATTGCAACGATGACCAAAACTATGTTTGCCAACCCTCAACAACTTTTATTCATCATACTCTTTATATGTGAAGTCATTACTCTCCATAAGATCAATATGATCTCTATTATTTCTTTTTATTCTTTCTTTTTCTTTTTATTCCCACAAGATCATAGCAAGATAGCAAAGCCCTTGACTCAACACTAATATTTATTGTATATAGCTCACGGACTCGATTACATAGAGGGATCATAAAGCAAAACTCTAAACTAAATCATACCAATACTTTATTCTACTAGATAAAGATATTACTAAAAGGATCGAACTAAGAAAAACGGTAAAGATAGGAGTTTGATGGTGATACGATACCGGGGCACCTCCCCCAAGCTTGAAAGTTGCCACATGTAATTATGTCTCCTTTGATGGTGAATAAGGTGGTGGTGATGATGGGTAGTCGCACATCGAGCATAGGAGCTCCTCCAGTTTGCGGATAATGCCCTTGAGTGCGATGCTATGATCCTTCAACAAAATATTTTCATGTGTGGGATACTTGTTTTGTATGCGAGCTAACTCAATCATCTTGAAAGCTTCAATCTCAGTTCGGGTAAAGAGGTTGTGATGAGGTTGAAAGATTTCTTCTTCTTCTGCCGCCGGAGCATGATCCTCCATGACCTTCTTGATCCTATCATCCTTGTTGATCTCCCCGGGTTCTTCTCTCTTCAGCTCCATCTTCATTAGCCAAGCATCATTGCCTTCATTGTCGGAGGAGGGTGACGACATGATGCCTGGCCTTGACAAATCTGACAGAAAATAGCTCGAAACAAAAACAGAGGATTTTTGCGTGATACAGTGGTCGAAACCTTCGGGAGATTATATAATGAATTTTTACGGACCAAAAGAAGTATCATGCAAGAAAACGGAGTCTGGAGAGCACACGATGTGCCCACGAGGCAGGGGGCGCGCCCTCCACCCTCGTGGATGCCTCGTGTCCTTCCCGGACTACTTCTTATTTTCCTATTTTCTTAAATATTCCAAAATGGAGAAAAATTTCTATTAGAACTCTTTTGGAGTCGGTTTACTTACTGTACCTCATACCTATTCCTTTTCGGTGTCTGAAACGTTCTGGAAAGTGTCCCTTATGTATTCCTCCGGGGTTACGGTTTCAATAACATTGGTTTCAACATTTATAGGATTACCTGAGATATAATGTTTGATCCTTTTACCGTTCACCACCTTCAGACTTGTGCCTTCGAAGTTGTTGATTTTTATGGCATCGGAATGATAGACCTCCTCGATAACGTAAGGGCCTTCCCATTTAGAGAGAAGTTTTCCTGCAAAAAATCTTAAACGAGAGTTGTATAGAAACACATAATCACCTACATTAAACTCACGCTTTTTTTATCCTTTTGTCATGCCATCTTTTAACTTTTTCTTTAAACAGTTTGGCATTCTCATAAGCTTGAGTTCTCCATTCATCAAGTGAACTAATGTCAAATAACCTCTTCTCACCGGCAAGTTAGAAATCATAATTGAGCTCTTTAATGGCCCAATATGCCTTATGTTCTAGTTCGAGAGATAAGTGACATGCTTTCCCATAAACCATTTTATATGGAGAGATACCGATAGGATTTTTATATGCAGTTCTATAAGCCCATAATGCATCATCAAGTTTCTTGGACCAATTCTTTCTAGATCTATTAACAGTCTTTTGCAAAATTAATTTAAGCTCTCTATTACTCAATTCTACTTGACAACTAGACTGTGGGTGATATGGAGATGCAATTCTATGATTAACATCATACTTAGCAAGCATTTTAAGAAAAGCACCATGAATAAAATGTGAACCACCATCAGTCATTAAATATCTAGTGACTCCAAATCTCGGAAAAATAACTTCTTTAAGCATCTTAATAGAGGTCTTATGATCAACACTACTAGTTGGAATAGCTTCTACCCACTTAGTAACGTAATCAACAGCAACTAAAATATGTGTATACCCATTGGAGGAAGGAAACGGTCCCATATAATCAAAGCCCCAAACATCAAATGGTTCAATAACAAGTGAATAATTCATAGGCATTACTTGACATCTACTAATGTTACCAATTCTTTGACATTCATGGCAAGACAAGATAAACTTACGGGCATCCTTGAGGAGAGTAGGCCAATAAAAACCGGATTGCAATACCTTATGTGTAGTTCTATCTCCAGCGTGGTGTCCTCCATAAGCCTCGGAGTGACACTTGCGTAGGATCTGTTCCTGTTCATGCTCAGTTACACAACGTCTAATAACACCATCTACTCCTTTATAAAGGTGTGGGTCATCCCAAAAGTAATGTCTTAAATCATAGAAAAACTTTTTCTTTTGCTGGTACGTAAAATTAGGTGGTATGAATTTAGCAACAATGTAATTAGCATAATCAACATACCATGGAGCAGTACGAGAAGCATTTATGACAGCTAGTTGTTCATCAGGAAAGCTATCATCAATAGGTAGTGGGTCATCAAGAACATTCTCTAACCTAGACAAGTTGTCTGCAACGGGGTTCTCAGCTCCCTTTCTATCAATAATATGCAAATCAAATTCTTGTAGCAAGAGAACCCATCTAATAAGTCTAGGTTTAGCATCTTTCTTTTCCATAAAATATTTAATAGCAGCATGATCAGTGTGAACAGTTACTTTAGAATCAACAATATAAGGTCTAAACTTATCACCAGCAAATACAACTGCTAAAAATTATTTTTCAATAGTAGCATAATTCCTCTGAGTACTGTCTAGAGTTTTACTAGCATATTGGATAACATTTAATTTCTTATCAACTCTTTGTCCTAGAAAAACACCTACAGCATAATCGCTAGCATCACACATAATTTCAAAAGGTAAATTCCAATCAGGTGGCTGAACAATAGGTGCAGAAATCAAAGCTTTCTTAAGTATTTCAAATGCTTCTACACAATCATCATCGAAGACAAAAGGAATATTTTTTTAAGAGATTAGTCAGAGGCATAGAAATTTTAGAGAAGTCCTTAATGAACCTTCTATAAAAACCGGCGTGACCAAGGAAACTTCTAATACCTTTGATGTTCATGGGACACGACATCTTTTCAATAGAATCTACTTTAGCTTTATCAACTTCAATACCTGTTTCAGAAATTTTATGCCCCAAGACAATGCCTTTATTAACCATAAAGTGGCACTTTTCCCAATTCAAGACAAGACTAGTATCTTCGCATCTCTGCAAAACTCGACAAAGGTTGCTCAAGCAATCATCAAAGAAGATCCATAAACAGAGAAATCGTCCATGAAAACCTCAACAATCTTTTCACAAAAGTCAGAGAATATAGCCATCATGCATCTTTGAAAGGTAGCAGGTGCATTACATAAACCAAAAGGCATGCGTCTATAAGCAAAAGTACCGAAAGGGCAAGTAAAAGTGGTCTTTTCTTGATCCTCTACTGACACAGGTATTTGAGAGAAACCAGAGTAACAATCTAGAAAGCAAAAATGTGTATGTTTGGATAATCTTTCTAGCATTTGATCAATAAAAGGCAAAGGGTAATGATCCTTTTTAGTAGCTTTATTTAATTTGCAGAAATCAATTACCATCCTATAACCTGTAACAATTCTTTGCGGGATCAATTCATCTTTATCATTAGGAACGACAGTAATACCTCCCTTCATAGGGACACAATGGACATGACTTACCCAGTGACTATCAGCAACGGGATAAATTATACCTGCCTCCAAGAGCTTTAGTATTTCCTTTCTTACCACTTCTTTCATCTTAGGATTTAACAGTCGTTGGTGATCAATAACTTGTTTGGCGTCTTTCTCCAATTTTATTTTGTGTTGGCATAGAGTGGGACTAATGCACTTAAGATAATCAAGAGTATATCCAATAGCAGCACGGTGCTTCTTCAGAGTTTTCAATAATTTCTCCCCTTCCTGCTCCGAAAGGTTAGCACTAATAATAACAGGGTATATCTTGTTTTCATCAAGATAAGCATATTTGAGAGTATCAAGTAATGGTTTAAGCTCAAACACGAGATCACCCTTGGGTGGTGGAGGATCCCCTAGGATTTCAACAGGCATGTTGTGTTTCAAAATAGGTCCTTCTTTAAAGAATACTTCATCTATTTCCCTTCTTTCATTCATAAACATGTCATTTTCATGGTCTAGCAAATACTGTTCTAAAGGATCATTAGGAGGTACGGCAATAGAAGCAAGACCAATAATTCCATCCTTACTAGGCAATTCTTTATCATGGGGTTGTCTACGAAATTTAGCAAAATTAAACTCATGAGACATATCCCCTAAACAAATCATAACAATATCCTTTTCGCAATCTATCTTAGCATTAACAGTATTCAAGAAGGGTCTACCAAATATAAGGGGACAAAAGTCATCTTGTGGGGAGCCAAGAACAAGAAAATCAGCAGGATATTTAACTTTCCCACACAAGACTTCAACATCTCTAACAATCCCAACTGGTGAAATAGTATCTCTATTGGCAAGCTTAATTGTAACATCAATTTCTTCTATCTCAGCGGGTGCAATATCATGCATAATTTCTTTGTATAAGGAATGAGGTATTGCACTTGCACTAGCACCCATATCACATAAGCCATGATAACAATGATCTCCTATTTTAACAGAAATAACAAGCATGCCTACAACAGGTCTATGTTTATTCTTAGTATTGGGTCTAGCAATTCTAGCAGCTTCATCACAGAAGTAAATGACATGCCCATAAATATTATCAGCCAAGAGATCTTTAACCATAGCAATACTAGGTTCATCTTTCATTTGCTCAGGTGGTGTAGGTGTTCTAGTATTACTCTTACAAACCAGAGTTGAAGCTTTAGCATGATCCTCTATCCTAACAGGGAAAGGTGGTTTCTCAATATAGGTAGTAGGAACAATAGGATCATTATAAGTGATAGTCTTTTCTTCAACTTTAATAGGTGCAACTACTTTTACTTCAGTGGGAGGATTATATTTAAACCACTTCTCCTTAGGGAGGTCAACATGAGTAGCAAATGATTCACATAAAGAAGCTACTATCTCAGAGTCAAGTCCATATTTAGTGCTAAATTCACGAAAAGCATCGGTATCCATAAAAGATTTTAACACAATCAAACTTAGGTGTCATACCTGACTCCTTACCTTCGTCGAGATCCCAATCTTTAGAGTTGCGTTTAATTCTTTCCAATAAATCCCATCTGAATTCAATAGTCTTCATCATAAAGGAACCAGTACAAGAAGTATCGAGCATGGAGCGATTATTGAGAGAAAGCCGAGCATAAAAAATTTGAATAATCATTTCTCTTGAGAGCTCATGATTGGGGCATGAATATAACATTGACTTAAGCCTCCCCCAAGCTTGAGCGATGCTTTCTCCTTTGCGAGGCCAAAAATTATATATATAATTACGATCACGATGAACAAGATGCATAGGATAAAACTTCTGATGAAATTCCAATTTCAATCGGTTGTACTTCCATGATCCCATATCATCACATAGCCTAAACCATGTCAATGCCTCTCCCTTCAAAGATAAAGGGAAGATCTTCTTCTGGACAACATCATCGGGCATACCTGCAAGCTTAAATAATCCACAAACTTCATCCACATAGATTAGGTGCAAGTCGGGATGCAATATTCCATCTCCTGTAAAAGGATTAGCTAGCAGTTTCTCTATCATACCCGAAGGAATTTCAATGTAAATATTTTCAATAGGTTCAGTAGGTTGAGGAGCAACTCTTTGATATACTGGTCGGGATGAAGATACCCCGAACAAGCCCCTCAAAGGATTATGTTCCATAGTAACAAGTGACAGTAAATTTCAGCACACTATATAAATTTTTCCTTACCAAGTTCCACTTACCAAAGGCGCTTCACTCCCCGGCAACGGAGCCAGAAAAGAGTCTTGATGACCCACAAGTGCAGGGGATCTATCGTAGTCCTTTCTATAAGTAAGAGTGTCGAACCCAACGAGGAGCAGAAGGAAATGACAAGCGGTTTTTAGTAAGGTATTCTCTTCAAGCACTGAAATTATTAGTAACAGATAGTTTTGTGATCAGGTCATTTGTAACGGGTAACAAGTAATGAAAGTAAATAAAGTGCAGCAAGGTGTCCCAATCCTTTTTGTAGCAAAGGACAAGCCTGGAAAAATTCTTATATGAAGGAAAACGCTCCCGAGGACACATGGGAATTATCGTCAAGCTAGTTTTCATGAGGCTCATATGATTCACGTTCGTTACTTTGATAATTTGATATGTGGGTGGACCGGTGCTTGGGTACTGCCCTTTCTTGGACAAGCAGCCCACTTATGATTAACCCCTATTGCAAGCATCCGCAACTACAAAAGAAGTATTAAGGTAAACCTAACCATAGCATGAAACATATGGATCCAAATCAGCCCCTTACGAAGCAACGCATAAACTAGGGTTTAAGCTTCTGTCGCTCTAGCAACCCATCATCTACTTATTACTTCCCAATGCCTTCCTCTAGGCCCAAAAAATGGTGAAGTGTCACGTAGTCGACATTCGCATAACACCACTAGAGGAGAGACAACATACATCTCATCAAAATATCGAACGAATACCAAATTCACATGACTACTTATAGCAAGACTTCTCCCATGTCCTCAGGAACAAACGTAACTACTCACAAATCATATTCATGTTCATAATCAGAGGGGTATTAATATGCATAAAGGATCTGAACATATGATCTTCCACCAAATAAACCAACTAGCATCAACTACAAGGAGTAATCAACACTACTAATGACCCACAGGTACCAATCTGAGGTTTTGGGACAAAGATTGGATACAATAGATGAACAAGGGTTTGAGAGGAGATGGTGCTGGTGAAGTGATACGTCTCCAAAGTATCTATAATTTTTGATTGTTCCATGCTATTATATTACCTGTTTTGGATGCTTATGGGCTTTACTTTACACTTTTTAATCACTTTTGGGACTAACCAACTAACCGGAGGCCCAACCCGAATTGCTGTTTTTTTGCCTATTTCAGTGTTTCACAGAAAACGAATATCAAACGGAGTCCAAACGGAACGAAACCTTTGGGAGCGATCTTTTTGGAACAAACGTGATCCATAGAACTTGGAGTGGAAGTCAAGAAACAAAAGAGGCGGCCACGAGGGTGGAGGGCGCCCCCCTACTGGGCGCGCCCCTTGTCTCGTGGGCCCCTCAAGCGTCCACCGACCAACTTCTTCCTCCTATATATACCCACGTATCCCGAAAACATCCAGGAGCACCACGAAAAACTATTTCCACCGCCGCAACCTTCTGTATCCGCGAGATCCCATCTTGGAGCCTTCGTCGGCGCTCCGCCGGAGGGGGAATCAACCACGGAGGGCCTCTACATCAACTCCAAGGCCTCTCCGATGAGTCGTGAGTAGTTTACCACAGACCTTCGGGTCCATAGTTATTAGCTAGATGGCTTCTTCTCAATACAAAGTTCTCCTCGATCTTCTTGGCGATCTATTCGATGTAACTCTTTTTGCTGTGTGTTTGTCGAGATCCGATGAATTGTGGGTTTATGATCAAGTTTATCTATGAGAAATATTTGAATCTCATCTGAATTCTTTTATGTGTGATTAAGTTATCTTTGCAAGTCTCTTCGAATTATCAGTTTGGTTTGGCCTACAAGATTGATCTTTCTTGCAATGGGAGAAGTGCTTCGCTTTGGGTTCAATCTTGCAGTGTCCTTTCCCAGTGACAGCAGGGGCTGCAAGGAATGTATTGTATTGTTGCCATCGAGGATAAAAAGATGGGGTTTATATCATATTGCATGAGTTTATCCCTCTACATCATGTCATCTTTCTTAATGCGTTACTCTATTCTTTAAGAACTTAATACTCTAGATGCATGCTGGATAGCGGTCGATGTGTGGAGTACTAGTAGTAGATGCAGAATCGTTTCGGTCTACTTGTCACGGACGTGATGCCTATATACATGATCATGCCTAGATAATCTCATAATTATTCGCTTTTCTATCAATTGCTCGACAGTAATTTGTTCACCCACCGTAATACTTATGCTATCTTGAGAGAAGCCACTAGTGAAACCTATGGCCCCCTGGTCTATCTTTTATCATATAAAGCTTTCAGTCTACTTTTATTTGCATATTTTACTTTTCCAATCTATATGACATAAATACCAAAAATATTATCTTATCATATTATCTCTATCAGATCTCACTTTCGCAAGTGGCCGTGAAGGGATTGACAACCCCTTTATTGCGTTGGTTGCGAGTTCTTGTTTGTTTGTGTAGGTGCGTGGGACTTTTGAGGAGCCTCCTACTACCTTGGTTCTCAAAAACTGAGGGAAATACTTATGTTATTGTGCTGCATCACCCTTTCCTCTTCAAGGAAAACCAACGCAAGCTCAAGACGTGGCAAGAAGGATTTCTGGCGCCGTTGCCGGGGAGGTCTTCGCTCAAGTCAAGACATACCAAGTACCCATCACAAACTCATTTCCCTCGCATTACATTATTTGCCATTTGCCTCTCATTTTCCTCTCCCCCACTTCACCCATGCCGTTTTATTCGCCCCCTCTTTCCCAATCTCCTATCTCTTTCGCTTTCCTTTTGTGTGCTTGTCATTATGGCTAGTCCCTTATCTGCTCCTATGTCTCCCGAGTTTGAAGTTCTTCACTTCAAGCAAAGGCAAGGAGAAAACTTAAAAGATGCTTGGTATAGGATGATGGAATTTTATCGTAATTTCACCCTAGAGGTGAATTTTAGAATACTACTTCGCAATTTTTATGTTGGGCTAAACATGTCCCATAGACAACTCTTGGATTGCATTGCCAAAGCAAATTTTATTGAAATTGATCCCAGTATTGCGCATCAAATTATAGAGGGAATAGTGGGAACCCCACCTCAAAAGGGGGGATCACATCCTACCCAAGAAGAAACACAAGCGTTTGAAAAGATTTGCGAAGTAACAAAAATCGTACAAAAGTCTCTTGAACCTCTTAAGAGTGTTAGCGGGAATCTTCCCCGCATGAATATGTTGATTACTCTTTGCAATAAGCGGTTGGATTCTTTAGATCTGAAAATTTCCGAGTATGAAGGGAAACGTAAAGAACCTCCCGGATTCGAGCATGACTCCACTAAAAAACTTAAAATCAAAGATGGCACCCCTTAGATCTATCCTCGCTTTTATGCCTAGCTTGGGGCGTTAAACAATAGCGTTAGTTGGGAGGCAACCCAGTTTTATTTTTGTTTTTTGTTTTTGCTTCTTTTTAGTAATAAATATTTCATCTACCTTCTGTTTAGATGTGTTTTTATGTTTTAATTAGTGTTTGTGCCAAGTTAAACCTATAGGATCTTCTTGGATGATGACTACTTGATCTTGCTGAAAATTCCAGAATCTTTCTGTTCACGAAAACAATTATTTAAAATCACCAGAACGTGATAAAATACTGATTCCAATTGCAGTAGATCAATAAACAAATTATCTAGGTCTTCCTATTTTTTTATAATTTTTTGATTTCCAGAAGTTTGTGGTAGGTACAGATTACTACAGACTGTTCTGTTTTTGACAGATTCTGTTTTTCATGTGTTGTTTGCTTATTTTGATGAATCTATGGCTAGTAAAATAGTTTATAAACCATAGATAAGTTGGAATACAGTAGTTTTAACACCAATATAAATAAATAATGAGTTCATTACAGTACCTTGAAGTGGTGTTTTCTTTTCTTTTGCTAACGGAGCTTACGAGAATTTCTGTTGAGTTTTGTGTTGTGAAGTTTTCATGTTTTGGGTAAAGATTTGATGGATTATGGAACAAGGAGTGGCAAGAGACTAATATTGGGGATTCCCATGGCACCCCAAGATATTCAAGGATAACCAAAAGCCTAAGCTTGGGGATGCCCCGGAAGGCATCCCCTCTTTTGTCTTCGTCTATCGGTAACTTTACTTGGAGCTATATTTTTATTCACCACATGATATGTGTTTTGCTTGGAGCGTCTTGTATGATATTAGTATTTGCCTTTTAGTTTACCACAATCATCCTTGCTGAACACACCTTTTGGGAGAAACCCACATGATAGGAATTTATTAGAATACTCTTTGTGCTTCACTTATATCTTTTGAGCTAGATAGTTTTGCTCTAGTACTTGCGGTGGTTTAATTTTGTAGAAATTGTTGATCTCTCATGCTTCACTTATATTATTTTGAGAGTCTTTTAGAACAGCATGGTATTTTCTATGGCTATAAAATTGGTCCTAGAATGATGGGCATCCAAGTTGGGTATAATAAAAACTATTATAGGAAGTGAATTGGATGCTATGATCAATTTGATACTTGATAATTGTTTTGAGATATGGAGATACTAATATTAGAGTCATGATAGTTGGGTGATTATGAATTTAAAGAATGCTTGTGTTGAAGTTGGCAAGTACCGTAGCATGCACGTGTGGTTAAAGTTGTGTAACAAATTTGAAACATGAGGTGTTCTTAGATTGTGCATCCTTATGAGTGGCGGTCGGGGATGAGCGATGGTCTTTTCCTACCAATCTACCCCCCTAGGAGCATCTGCATAGTGCTTGGTTTTTGATGACTTGTAGATTTTTACAATAAGTATACGAGTTCTTTTGACTAATGTTGAGTCCATGGATTATACGCACTCTTACCCTTCCATCATTGCTAGCCTCTTCGGTACCGTGCATTGCCCTTTATCACCTTGAGAGTTGGTGCAAACTTCGCCGGTGCATCCAAACCCCGTGATACGATATGCTCTATCACACATAAACCTCCTTATATCTTCCTCAAAACAGCCACCATACCTACCTATTATGGCATTTCCATAGCCATTCCGAGATATATTGCCATGCAACTTTCCACCGCTCCGTTCATCATCATGACACACATCATCATTGTCATGTTGCCTTGCATGATCATGTAGTTGATATCGTATTTGTGGCAAAGCCACCATGCATAATTTTTCATACATGTCACTCTTGATTCATTGCCCATCCCGGTACACCGCCAGAGGCATTCATATAGAGTCATATCTTGTTCTAGTTTTGTGTTGTAATTCGTGAATTTTAAATAAATAGAAGTGTGATGATCATCATTATTAGAGCATTGTCCCCAAAAAAGAGAAAGGCCAAAAAGAAAAAAGAAAAAAAACAGAAAAAAATATAAACATAAAAAGGGGGCAATGTTACTATCCTTTTCCACACTTGTGCTTCAAAGTAGCACCATGTTCTTCATATAGAGAGTCTCATATGTTATCAGGTTCATATACTAGTGGGAATTTTTCATTATAGAACTTGGCTTGTATATTCCTACAATGGGCTTCCTCAAAATGCCCTAGGTCTTCGTGAGCAAGCAAGTTGGATGCACACCCACTTAGTTTCTTTTGTTGAGCTTTCATACATTTAGAGCTCTAGTTCATCCATTGCATGGCAATCCCTACTCCTCATGTTGACATCAATTGATGGGCATCTCCATAGCCCGTTGATTATCCTCGTCAATGTGAGACTTTCTCCATTTTTGTCTTCTCCACACAATCCCCATCATCATATTCTATTCCACCCATAGTGCTATATCCATGGCTCACGCTCATGTATTGCGAGAAAGTTGAAAAAGTTTGAGATTATTTAAGGACGAAACAATTGCTTGGCTTGTCGTCGGGGGTATGCAAGATGGGAGCATTTTTGGGTGACGAAAATGAAGCATGACCTAACTATATGATTTTGTAGGGATGAACTTTCTTTAGCCATGTTATTTTGAGAAGACATGATTGCTTGATTAGTATGCTTGAAGTATTATTATTTCTTATGTCAATATGAACTTCTATTTTGAATCATTTGGATCTGAACATTCATGCCACAATAAAGAAAATTACATTGAGAATTATGCTAGGTAGCATTCCACATCAAAAATTCTGTTTTTATCATTTACCTACTCGAGGACGAGCAGGAATTAAGGTTGGGGATGCTTGATACGTCTCCAACGTATCTATAATTTTTTATTGTTCCATGCTATTATATTACCTGTTTTGGATGTTTATGGGCTTTACTTTACACTTTTTTATCATTTTTGGGACTAACCTACTAACCGGAGGCCCAGCCCGAATTGCTGTTTTTTTTGCCTATTTCAGTGTTTCACAGAAAAGGAATATCAAACGGAGTCCAAACGGAATGAAACCTTCGGGAGCGATCTTTTTGGAACAAACGTGATCCAGAGAACTTGGAGTGGATGTCAAGAAACAAAAGAGGCGGCCACGAGGGTGGAGGGCGCGCCCCCCTACTGGGCGCGCCCCTTGTCTCGTGGGCCCCTCGAGCGTCCACCGACCAACTTCTTCCTCCTATATATGCCCACGTACCCCGAAAACATCCAGGAGCACCACGAAAAACTATTTCCACCGCCGCAACCTACTGTATCCGCGAGATCCCATCTTGGAGCCTTCGTCGGCGCTCCGCCGGAGGGGGAATCAACCACGGAGGGCCTCTACATCAACTCCAATCAATCTCCGATGAGTCGTGAGTAGTTTACCACAGACCTTCGGGGTCCATAGTTATTAGCTAGATGGCTTCTTCTCTCTCTTTGAATCTCAATACAAAGTTCTCCTCGATCTTCTTGGAGATCTATTCGATGTAACTCTTTTTGCGATGTGTTTGTCGAGATCCGATGAATTGTGGGTTTATGATCAAGTTTATCAATGAGATATATTTGAATCTCGTCTGAATTCTTTTATGTGTGATTAAGTTATCTTTGCAAGTCTCTTCGAATTATCAGTTTGGTTTGGCCTACTAGATTGATTTTTCTTGCAATGGGAGAACTGCTTAGCTTTGGGTTCAATCTTGCGGTGTCCTTTCCCAGTGACAGCAGGGGCAGCAAGGCATGTCTTGTATTGTTGCCATCGAGGATAAAAAGATGGGGTTTATATCATATTGCATGAGTTTATCCCTCTACATCATGTCATCTTTCTTAATGCGTTACTCTGTTCTTTATGAACTTAATACTCTAGATGCATGCTGGATAGCGGTCGATGTGTGGAGTAATAGTAGTATATGCAGAGTCATTTCGGTCTACTTGTCAAGGACGTGATGCCTATATACATGATCACTGGTAGAAAAAAGCCCTTTAGTCCCGGTTCACAACAGCCTTTAGTCCCGGCTGTGCAACCGGGACTAAATATGCGCGACTAAAGACCCCCCCCCCTTTAGTCGCGCCTCTGACGGACCGCGACTAAAGGCTTTAGTCCCGGTTCTTGTGGCTGACCGGGACTAAAGGCCCGTCCACGTGGGCGCCCGTGGTCCGTCGGGGCGGAGGACCTTTAGTCCCGGTTCTCGTGGCCAACCGGGACTAAAGGGTCGCAGGTTTAGGGTTTTAGCCCCCCTAAACCTGGTTTCTTTTTAGTTTGGAGTGTTTTATTTCTTTTATATTATATCTTGTGTTTTATTTTAATTTTGATAAAGTTTCAGTACACATATTTTACGCTACTATATACATGCATATGAAATTTCAAACAAGAAGAATTCAAGAGGAATATATAATATATATTCAATCTCGGGTGACCATATACAACTTCGAACAAGTTTCCATACACAATTAGGATGGATGACCATATACAACTTTGTACAAGTTTCAATCTCGGGTATGCATATAAATTTCTTCGTCCTCGGTATAGTGTTCTCCTTTAGGATTGATGACTTCCCTCATGAAAAATCCTGCTAATTCTTCTTGAATTGGTCGGAAGCGAGCTTCTGGACTAAGCCTCCTCCGCAAGTTATGCGTCGCGTTCCGCACGCTATCTGATGCCTTCCGCTCAGTGGTGTGTCTCCGGATGTTCTCACAAACATAGTATCCACATAGATTGGTCCCCGGTGGCTGCTTATCCACATTAACTAACCTTCTGAAATCTAGCTCATGTTTGAATTCACCGACAATTTCTTCTGAGAACCGTCTCCAAACCCTACAGGGCAAAGAAAATTAAATGAATAAGGGAGTTATTAGTTACTTGATATTAGGAAATGAACGAAAGAGACCGATCGATATAGAGCTCAAATGATTGAAAATAATTACTTTTGCAGCATTTTTCTCATGTCGGCCCAACGCTTTGGATCCGAATCCATAGAGTCCATGATTAGAACTCTGGAGGTGTGAAGTTCAATATTTAGCAGAATCCAGTGGAACCTGCGGACACGTTACATGCACAGTCATGCATAACTCATCGATTAGACATACCATGCATGGAGTAAACAAAAGAGAATGGGCACAAGAGAGAAACACTCACCCAAAATGGTAAGGAAATAGAATATGACTTTTGAGTTGATGCTTTCTAAGAAACTTGTACAGGTCTTTCTCCACGTCTTCGGGGTGATGTTGTAACACATGTCCATTAACGATATGTGGGTCAATGAACCCAACATCATGGATGTTTCTTATTTTGCATTCCCAAATCTTCAATCTGCATAATAGCGTACGCAACAATATAGTTAGGACAATATATATATAGTGCAGGCAATGAAGAACGAGATGAGGTAGAAATAAATCACTTACAGAACGTAGCAACTCAGCATAGATTTGTCGAGGTCGCGCAGATTGAACAGCTGGAACAATTCACTCATATGAACTTCTATAGAGTACCGTTTGGTGTGATGCTCATCTGTAACATCCGCATAAACATATTCTTTGTCGGCCCATGTTATGAATTGCTTGTCCCAACGTAGCAGATTTCGCATTTGTGGTGGTAGACTCTTTTCCCGCGCAGGCTCGACGAGAGGCCCATTCCGCACATATTGTAATGCTATCTCACATACTGGCGCATCCTCAAGGCCTAAGAAGGCACGAAGAGTCAAACCCATCTCGGACGCTTGTTTCATGGCACCCGCTACAGTCAATCCAAGTGCTGCCGCAGCTGCTATGATCTCGGGGTCCTCTTCCGGACCGGCTTTCACTATGAGCGGGGGGATCGATTGTTTCTTCTGCATCCCGAGCTGGTCAACTTGTTTCCCGCTTTTTTTTACTTTCTTCTTTCTCCTCCTTCAATATTTTTGCTTGCCTACGAAGTTCATGTCCATAGTCGTCAGGCATATTCATCTCGGCTTGGGACGGTGTCGTCAAAAAATCCTTAGCCCACTTCTTTTGCTTCTCAGTGAATACTTGCTTGGGCTCAGGCTCTTTTTTCGCCTTCATATCCGCCTTCCATTTCTCATAATCAGCAGACGCGGCCAATTTGGTTTCAGCTTCACTAAGTTCCCCAGGCCTTGGGAGGAGAGGCTTCAGTGATGGCTCTGGTACCCTTGTGGTCTTAGGTACATAAGGGTCCGGGTTAATAGTCCAGGAGCGGGTTTCCTTGCTATCCGCCTGCTTCTGCTTCTTCGCCGGAGGTGGATTGGGGGGCGTCATACCCGCCGGAGGAGGATTGGGGGGCGTCGTACTCGCCGGAGGTTGTGGATCGGGGGACGGCGTCGAATGGCGTGAAGGAGGTGTAGGTGAACCACCACGACCACCACCACCGCCACCACCGCCACCACCACCACCACCATCGGAGGGGGGTGGACTTGCTAGCCTTGGCGCCTCGCCTAGAAACCCTATGTACTTCTTTTTCCATAGAATGAACTGGCGCTTGACATCTCCAAGTCTTCTCTCCCCTTCGGGTGTAGGTTTGTCAATCTCCAGGTCCTCAAACCCTTGGACTATGTCTTCCACCGTGACACGAGCATAGCCATATGCAATGGGGTTGTTGTGGTGGAGTGCTCCAGGTGTACAGGGTAAAGCACTGCCGCTAGCTACCTTCGTGGAAACGTTCCCCACGGGATAATGCAGATCACATTCTTTCATCTCCTTTACATCATCCACGGGGTAGTGAGGCTCCGGTGCACGAATCTCGATCATCGGTGCACTAGCACCAGGCGGGGCATCCGTGGAAGCCACGCTGCTTCTTCGCTGCTGGCTTCCGCGATCCGCTTCATGATCTTCATGCGGCCCTACAGCCGATTTTTCTTTCACTAGTTCATGCACGGTCTGCTTCAACTCATGGAGTTCCGATGCAAACTTCGTCATAAGATCTGCATCCCGGTCCGTCTTTCTCTTACGGCTTCTGTAACAGTACGGGTCATTGTCCTGGGAAAACCCTACTTTCCACGGAACTTTGCCTTTGCCTCGTACACGTCCTCCGTGTTCATCATTCCCGAGGGCTGTTGTCAGTGCGTCTTTCTCTCTGTTGAACTTGATCACGCCCTCTTGAGCTTGGGTCATTGCGTCAATAAGGGCTTGGGTGGGAGCAAACTGTCTCTGCCGGTGAACACACACCCCTGTCTCCGGGTCTAGCGATCCCCCATGCCCGTACCACCAGCTTTTGGCCCTTGGGTCCCATCCCTCTGTACCTAGAGGGATTCCTCGCACCCTCAGGTCCTCCTCCATCTTCTGCCACCTAGGCTCCGAAAGGCGGTATCCTCCTGGCCCCATAATATGATGGAACTTTTTCTTACTCGCATTATCCTTATTTTTTTTCGATATTTCCTTGAAATGCTCCGATTGCTTTTGCCTCACAAATTCTGGCCAATCATCTTTCAGTTTCTCATGTTGTCCATTGAAATCCGGAGTCTTGCCCTTGTTGACATAGTCACGGGTTAAATTTTTCTTGAAGTTCCGGAATGCTTCGCCCATCTTCTGAAGAGCGAACTCTTTAACTAGCCTCCTCCTCTGACGTCCACCCGGAACCTCGTTACCGAATTCATCGACTTTGTTGTATTCCGGAGGTAGAATGAAATGTTCCATAAGCTTTCTCCAGAAATCCTTTTTCGTTCTCTTGTCGACAAAACTGAAACCAAGACGTGCTTTCTTTGGCTCCTTCCATTCCTGGACGGTGATCGGGACGTTGTCTCTAACAACGACTCCGCATTGGTTGATAAACTTTGAGGTGTGCTGTAGGGGCTTGCCGGTTTCACTGACAAACTCAATGGCATATGTTTCTCCTGTTTTCATCGCCTTGGATTTGCCACGCTTTGTCGTACTCGATCCGGAGGGCTAAAAAAGAAAGAGAGTCGCGCGCGTTAATACATATGTATTCACATTTCAGTAAGTTTGTATCACGAGAGGCTCTCAATGTATATATATACCTCGCCGGAGGTGGTTGCTACTTGCAATTCGAGATCGTCGGTTGTTGACGGTTGACCTCCGTCGACAATGTCCGTTCCTTCACCTTCTTGATCATCGACAATCTCTGTTCCACCGTCAAGGTTCAGATAAGAAGAGACTACATCCTCTTGTTGCTCATATTATGAGCCCGGCACATAAGGAATCTCGTTGTTGATGATGCCCATTAAATAACGTTCAGCCTCCGGATCCCTAAGCGGCTCGGTTCTATCGTCCGCCATATGTCACTCCTGCATGTAGTAAAAATTCTTTAAGTATAAAGGAATTAAAAAATAAGATTAAGGGGACATAGAGGAGGAGGAATTAAAAAATAAGATTCTTTAAGTAAAAATTCTTTTTTTCTTCTTCTTCCTTTCTTCTTCCTCTTTCTTCTTCTTCCTTTCTTCTTCTTCCTTTTTCCTTTCTTCTTCTTTCTTTCTTCTTCTTCCTTTCTTCTTCTTTCTTTCTTCTTCTTCCTTTCTTCTTCTTCCTTTCTTCTTTCTTTCTTCTTCTTCCTTTTTCTTTTTCTTTCTTTCTTCTTCTTCCTTTCTTCTTCCTTTCTTCTTCCTTTCTTCTTCTTTTTTTCTTCTTCTTTTTTTCTTCTTCCTTTTTCTTTCTTCTTTCAGTTGGTTTTCATTTGGTTTTCATTTTTTTCTTCTTCCTTTTTCTTTCTTGTTTTTCTTCTTCCTTTTTCTTTCTTATTTCTTTCTTCTTTCTTTTTTCTTCTTCCTTTTTCTTCTTTCTTTTTTTCTTCTTCCTTTGTTTTCTTCTTCCTTTCTTTTTCTTCTTCCTTTTTCTTTCTTGTTTTTCTTCTTCCTTTTTCTTTCTTCTTTCTTTCTTCTTTCTTTTTTTCTTCTTCCTTTTTTTCTTCTTCCTTTTTCTTTTTCTTTTTCTTTCTTTTTTCTTCTTCCTTTTTTTTCTTCTTTCTTTTTTCTTCTTCCTTTGTTTTCTTCTTCCTTTTTTTTCTTCCTCCTTTGTTTTTCTTCTTTCTTTTTTCTTCTTCCTTTGTTTTTCTTCCTCCTTTTTTTTGTTTTTTCTTCTGTTTGTTTTTTTCTTCTTCCTTTGTTTTTCTTCTGTTTTTGTTTTCTTTTGTTTTTTTCTTCTGTTTGTTTTTCTTGTGTTTTCCTTTTTTTTCTTCTTTCTTTTTTTCTTCTTCCTTTGTTTTCTTCTGTTGTTTTCTTCCTTTTTCTTTTTTTCTTCCTTTTTCCTTTTTTCTTCCTTTTTCTTGTTTTTCTTCTGTTTATCTTTTGTTTTCTTCTTCCTTCTTTCTTCTTCTTCCTTTTTCCTTTTTCTTTCTTCTTCTTCTTCCTTTTTCTTCTTCCCTCTTCTTCTTCTGCCGGCGCGCGGAGGACGGCAGGCAGGGCCAGCGGGCGGCGGGCGGCGGGCGGCGGGCAAGGGCAAGGGCGCAGGGCACGGGCGGCGGGCAAGGGCAGGCACGGGCGGAGGCGGCGCTCACTGGGGACGGGGGCGGCGGCGCGCAGGGCTTCGGTGTCGGGGCAGGGCTTCGGTGTTGGCGTCGGCGTCGATCGGCGTCGGGGCAGCGCTTCGGCGTCGAGAGAGAGGAGAATGGGAAGTGGCGAAACTGCTAAGTGTAGTATTTATAGACGCACCTTTAGTCGCGGTTGGGGAGCCGGACCGCGACTAAAGGTACCCTTTAGTCGCGGCTGGCCACACCAACCGCGACTAAAGGGTACCCTTTAGTCGCGGTCCGCCTCTCCAACCGGGACTAAAGGGTTTTGGCGCCGCTTTTGTTCCCGCGCAGAAAGACCCTTTAGTCGCGGTTGGGGACAACAACCGCGACTAAAGGGTACCCTTTAGTCGCGGTCCGCCTCCCCAACCGGGACTAAAGGGTCTGTGCTGGAACTGGCGCGGTGCGGTGGGATGTTTAGTCCCACCTCGCTAGCCGAGAGGCTTCGACAGTGGTTTATAAGCGCGGCTGCGCTCACCACTTCGAGCTCCTCTCAAATGCAGGCTTACGGGCCTATTCTGTCACTATGTGCATGTGGGCCTACTGGGCCTTCTGCGGGCCTGAATCCTGGCCCATTAGTGGGTTTCTAGTCGTATTCAGGCCGTGGTGGCCCAGTAGGTGGCATATTTTTTATTTTCTTCTGTTTTTTCTTCTGTTTTTTTCTTCTGTTTGTTTTTTTCTTCTGTTTTTTTCTTATGTTTTTCTTCTGTTTTTTTTTTCTGTTTTTGCTTTTTTCTTCTGTTTTTTTCTTCCTTTTTCCTTCTTTCTTCTTCTTCTTCCTTTTTCCTTTTAAAATCAGAAAAATAAAACTAATTCATTTTAAAATCTTAAAAATACAATTATATATCAAAAAAATAAAACTAATTCATTTTAAAATCCCTTGAAGGTTTGACAAAAGGCTTGATACATCATTCAGTTCATCGACCAAATACAAAGTTTGGTACAATAAATTATTACACATCAATTCTTCCCTTGTGTCCCTGCTTGCTTACGATTGTGCCGTATCCATGGAGCATCCTCATCATTTAACTTAATGCTTGGGTCAGTGTTCACTTTGAAGGACGGAATTTCACCAAACATATTATAATCTTCTGACATGTCTGTCTTGTCCTCCACTCCCACGATGTTTCTTTTCCCTGAAAGAACAATGTGGCGCTTTGGATCATCGCATGATGTACTGATCGTTTTCTTATCTTTCCGTTTCCTCGGTTTGCTACTCATGTCCTTCAAATAAAAAACCTGAGCGACATCTTTGGCAAGGACGAATGGTTCGTCAAGGTAACCAAGATTGTTGAAATCCACCATTGTCATTCCGTATTGCTCGTCCACCTTTACCCCACCTCCTGTTAGCTTGAACCATTTGCACCGGAACAAAGGGACCTTAAAGGAGGGTCCATAGTCAAGTTCCCATATCTCCTCTATGTAACCATAATATGTGACCTTTTGCCCATTCTCGGTTGCTGCATCAAAGAGGACACCACTGTTTTGGTTGGTGCTCTTTTTATCTTGGGCGATGGTGTAAAATGTATTCCCATTTATCTCGTACCCTTGGAAAGTCGTTATAGTCGAAGATGGTTTCTTGGCCAACATGTACAGCTGATCTCCAACATCATTGTCATTCATTAAATGTTTTCGCAACCAACTGCCGAAAGTCTCCATGTGGGCCTTTCTAATCCAGGATTCAGGCTTCCCCGGGTTGTCCGAGCGTAAAATATTCTTGTGTTGCTCGAAGTACGGAGCCACCAAGCTGGAATTTTGCAGAACTGTGTGGTGTGCTTCAGTCATAGAATGACCGTCCATACATATCGTGGATTCCCTTCCGATCTTGCCTTTTCCACTTAGTCTCCCCTCGTGCCGCGATTGAGGAATACCAATCGGCTTAAGGTCAGGAACATAGTCAATACATAACTCAATTACCTCCTCATTTCCATAGCCCTTGACGATGCTTCCTTCTGGCCTAGCACGGTTACGAACATATTTCTTTAAAACTCCCATGAACCTCTCAAAGGGGAACATATTGTGTAGAAATACAGGACCGAGAATGGAAATCTCTTTGACTAGGTGGACCAGGAGGTGCGTCATAATATCGAAGAAGGATGGTGGGAACACCAACTCAAAACTGACAAGGCATTGGACCACATCGTTCTGTAACCGTGGTAGATCTTCTGGATTGATTACCTTCTGACAGATTGCATTGAGGAATGCACATAGCTTCACAATGGCTACTCGAACATTTTCCGGTAGGAGCCCCCTCAAAGCAATCGGAAGCAATTGCGTCATAATCACGTGGCAATCGTGAGACTTCAGGTTTTGGAACATTTTCTCCGCCATGTTTATTATTCCCTTTATATTCGACGAGAAGCCAGACGGGACCTTCATACTGCTCAGGCATTCAAAAAAAATGACCTTCTCTTCTTTGGTAAGAGCGTAGCTGGCACGACCTTGAAACCATTCCGGATGCCGGTCATCTGGGTCTTTCAAAAGTTGCTGGTCCTGCCGTGCTTCCTTTGTATCATTTGTCTTCCCATACACGCCCAAGAAGCTTAGCAGGTTCACGCAAATATTATTCGTAACATGCATCACGTCGATTGCAGAGCGGACATCTAGGACTTTCCAATATTCTAGCTCCCAAAATATAGATTTCTTCTTCCACATGGGTGCGTGCCCGTCAACTCCCCGCGGAACTGATTGTCCGCCAGGACCCTTTCCAAAGATGACTTTCAAATCCTTGACCATATCAAATATCTCAGCACCAGTACGTTCCGCAGGCTTCGGCCGGTGATCTGCCTTCCCGTTGAAATGCTTGCCTTTATTTCTTACGTTATGATTTCGGGGAAGAAATCGACGATGACCCAGGTACACGTTCTTCTTACAATTAACCAAACGTACACTTTCAGTCTCATGTAAGCAGTGCGTGCATGCATTGTATCCCTTATTTGTCTGTCCCGAAAGGTTACTGAGAGCAGGCCAATCGTTGATGGTTACAAAAAGCAACGCTCGTAGGTCAAATTCCTCTCCTTTGTGCTCATCCCAGACACGTACACCAGGTCTGGCCCACAACTGTAAAAGTTCTTCAACTAATGGCCTTAGGTACACATCGATGTCGTTGCCGGGTTGCTTAGGGCCTTGGATGAGAATTGGCATCATAATGAACTTCCGCTTCATGCACAACCAAGGAGGAGGGTTGTAGATGCATAGAGTCACGGGCCAGGTGCTATGGCTGGAGCTCTGCTCGCCAAAAGGATTCATGCCATCAGTACTTAGACCAAATCTTATGTTCCTTGCGTCAGCTGCAAAATCTTTGAACACTCTGTCGATCTTTCTCCATTGCGTTCCATCAGCGGTGTGTCTCAACTCCACGTCGGACTTACGGTCCTCTTTGTGCCATCGCAACGACTTGGCATGCTTTTTGTTCATGAACAGACGTTTCAACCGTGGTATTATAGGAGCATACCACATCACCTTGGCGGGAACCCTCTTCCTGGGTTTCTCGCCCTCAACATCGTCACCAGGGTCATCGCCTCTGATCTTATAACGCAATGCAGTGCATACAGGGCATTCATTCAAATTCTCGTATTCATCGCGGTAGAGGATGCAGTCGTTAATGCATGCATGTATCTTCAGAACCTCTAAACCTAGAGGGCAGACAGCCTTCTTTGCTTCGTACGTACTGGCGGGCAACTCGTTATTCTTCGGGAACATATTCTTCAACATTTTCAGCAAATTTTCAAATGATGAGTCACCTACACCTTCCTGTGCCTTCCATTTTAGCAAATCCTGTGTGCAGCCCAGCTTTTTCAGACTATTATCGCATCCTGGATACAACGACTTTTTGTGATCCTCTAACATGCGATCCAAATTCTCCCTATCCTTGTCAGTTTCGCAGCGTCTCCGTGCATCAGCAATGGTCCGACCAAGATCATCAGTGGGCTCATCATGTGCCTCTTCTTCACCTTCACCTAACCCTTCCCCACCTTCAGCATCATCCTCCATGAAAGTATCACCGAAATGATCATGATAGTTGTCATCGATATCATCCCCTTCTTCATCTTCTTCCATTCTAACCCCTCTTTCTCCATGCTTGGTCCAACAATTATAGCTTCGCATGAAACCGTGCCGAAGCAGGTGCATGTGAACGTCTCTTGAGGAGGAGTAACCCTTCTGATTCTTACAGACAACACATGGACAGATAATAAAACCTTGCTGCTTGTTCGCATTTGCCACTACGAGGAAATCTTTCAAACCCGTAGTGAACTCGCCGGAGAGTCGGGGACCGTACATCCATTGTCGATTCATCTGCATTATTATTATATAAAGTATATAATTAACCATCATGCATTTGTTAAACTAACTAGCTAGAAATAATACAAATTAAACAATGAACTACACACATGCATATTTTATCAATGACACATGAAAGGTTCAAGTTGCTAACCGCGATCGCGGAGGAAAAATAAATGAGAAAGCTCAAGTGTGGCTCGGACACTTCATATCATGTTTGTTTCAGGCTCTCGGGCATTTCATCAAACACCTTGTGTGCATAGGAGAAACCAAAACCAAACCCACCACCCCCTTCTGAAAATTGTGAAGTGAGCTGAGTGAAGTGAAGTGAGCCGAGTCCTATATATAGGGATGGGCCTTTAGTCGCGGTTGGCCAGGCCAACCGGGACTAAAGCCCCTCCCGTCCGCCAGCTGGATGGGCCTTTAGTCCCGGTTGGCCTGGCCAACCGCGACTAAAGGCCTTCGGGGACCTTTAGTCTCGGTTGGCCAGGCCAACCGGGACTAAAGCCCCTCCCGTCCGCCAGCTGTCGACCGAGCGCGCTGGGCCCAGATAGTTGGTCGCGGGTCTTCTCCCGAACCGCGACTAAAGACCCCTTTGGTCGCGGTTCGATTGTTTTGGGGACTAATGGGGGCGTATGGAAGCCTCTTTTTCTACCAGTGGATCATGCCTAGATAATCTCATAATTATTCGCTTTTCTATCAATTGCTCGACAGTAATTTGTTCACCCACCGTAATACTTATGCTATCTTCAGAGAAGCCACTAGTGAGGCCCCCTGGTCTATCTTTTATCATATAAAGCTTTCAATCTACTTTTATTTGCATATTTTACTTTTCCAATCTATATCACAAAAATACCAAAAATATTATCTTATCATATTATCTCTATCAGATCTCACTTTCGCAACTGTCCGTGAATGGATTGACAGCCCCTTTATTGTGTTGGTTGCGATTTCTTGTTTGTTTGTGTAGGTGCGTGGGAATTTTGAGGAGCCTCCTACTGGATTGATACCTTGGTTCTCAAAAATTGAGGGAAATACTTACACTACTGTGCTGCATCACCCTTTCCTCTTCAAGGAAAACCAACGCAAGCTCAAGACGTAGCATGAAGATGTTGATGGAGATTGACCCCCTCCCAATGAGAGGATCGTTGGTGATGACGATGGTGATGATTTCCCCCTCCCGGAGGGATGTTTCCCCGGCAGAACAGCTCCGCCGGAGCTCTAGATTGGTTCCGCCTCGTGGCGGCGGTGTTTCGTCCCGAAAAGCTTGCTTATGATTTTTTCCAGGGTTAAACACTTCATATAGTAGAAGATGGTCACCGGAGGCCTGCCAGGGGGCCCGCGAGGCAGGGATGTGCGCCCCCCACCCTCGTGGCCAGGGTGTGGGCGCCCTCTGGTACTTCTTCCGCTCAGTATTTTTTATTAATTCCAAAACGGACTTTCGTGGAGTTTCAAGACTTTTGGAGCTGTGCAGAATAGGTCTCTAATATTTGCTCCTTTTCCAGCCCAGAATTCCAGCTGTCGGGATTCTCCCTCTTCATGTAAACTTTGTAAAATAAGAGAAAATAGACATAAGTATTGTGACATAACGTGTAATAACAGGCCATAATGAAATAAATATCAATATAAAAGCATGATGCAAAATGGACATATCACATTGCATGCAATGAACTACCACTGCCTGTCGTGTTTGCTAGTCTTGAGTCATTGAAAACATGCACGCCCCACATCTCTTATTTTTTGATATGTTAAGAAACAAGAAACGAGGTTTGAGCATTTGTATGCACTTTTGGAATGTGATGGGAACAAGCTAAGATTAATTGATGGTTTTGGTTTCGAGGCCCGATGAGTTTAGTGGAACATAAATTTCAAGTACTCCCTCCATCTCAGTTTACAAGTCTTGCACGTGTATCTAGGTCATCAATGTAACTTATATAAAATGAATTGTTTAACATAAAAAATACTATGAATATTTGAAGTTTGTAATGATTTTTTGTAATGTATGTGTCTTATTAAGTTGGTCAAATTAATGACCTAGGTACACGTGCAAGACTTGTAAACTGAGATAGAGGGAGTACTACACTGCTCAAATGCGGTCACACAAGTCAGTGATGTAACTGGTCCTACATGTCAGACTAAGACGATGCGTGTCCCTTCGGTGAGATGCGGGTCCGACCGACCGTCTATTGGTGCGACCGACCGTAAAGTATTACGCGACGGAGACTTCTGGTTGTGGCTTCGGTTGATTGTCACGACCAAGCATTCTAAAACTAGTGATAAATCAATTACCATCTTTTTCCAAACAACCAAGTATTTTCACAGGAATACAATACATATAGATGCAGTGATTGTTAAAGTTGCAAACCAACATGGCGTTGGAGGTTCCCTTTAGCAGCAACCAACTAGGTCACTGCGTCGTTGGCAGGGAAGGACGACACCTCACCTCGCCTACGATGCATGCCCAGCGGCGCCGCCGCAACTGGTCCCAGGATTTGGCTTCTCCTGCCGTCCATTTGAATAGTTGCACCTGCTGCTCATGCCATTGCGCTGGCATGCGCGTTCTTTCCTCCATAGTCGACTCCATGAAAATGATCTCTGCCATTAGCCCTAGCTCAAAATCAACGCGACGCTGCCAAACGCTGACATATCTCAGCATCTCACCCCTGAGATCGACTTTCGCCTCCGCCTTGTGTTGCGCCAGACGCAGCTCGTTGGAACTTCTCTTCAATCGATGCGACGCTTCCTCGATCCAATTTTACCTTGCTGCCCACCACCTAAAACGCAGCCCTAGCATGTCCTCCGGCGCCACCGATCTGTGATTCCAGAGCTATGGATCCCCTCTAAAACACATGTGGGTTTCGCTCATAGGCGGCAGTGCTGCGGGCCGCAGCGAGAGGGCAGCCCGCGGGATCCTGGGATCTAAGGGATTATCCATGGACGGATCCTCCATGTTCGGATCCGGTGGGCGAGGCGGGGAGGCGAGCCTAGGCGCTGGGAGAGCCCTACGAGGCTAAGATAAAGATAGTACTACTCCACTCCGTCCATATTTAAGTACAAAGGCCACCAACAGTAGCCCTGGCAAAAAATGATCATGCTGCCTGCGTCCTGGTTTATTGGCCCCCTTTTTTTGTGCCACTTTTTATGACATGCATAAATATTATTTTACTTAAAAATATGGTAAAAAATTGGCACAAAATACGAAGGAGACCAATGGAAGTAGCAACCCATGATTTAACTACTCGCATGCACGCAGTGGAGTAGTAATGTCTTTCTTCCTCCCTCACGTCCACTCAATTTGCATGCGCTGAACTAATTAACCATCATTGAAGTGAAGGACTTTACACGCGTCAAAGTATCACATGGGGTGGATCTTCGTACAAAAATGTGTCCCCCCGTGTACCCGCTTGTGCGTGCGTGGCGTGCGTGCACATCTTCGCTTCGTGCATGTACCGCCAATGTGCCTCGGAGAGGGCGAGTACATTCTTATGGAACTAGCAGCACGTCACTGTGATCGATCCACACAAGGATGTCGCGACAACGCCTCCACATGTCCCACGTGGCTTCATGAACTGTAAGAGAGACACTGTGTAGCGTGCCATTGGAATTCTAATTTACATGGTTTGCACATACTCGAAGTACAAGTTAGGTACACATGCATTCCACACATCAGATTTGGCAACCAAATTATGAATAAATACCACACTATAACATGTATGCTTTGAGTCATATATGCCTGATTTAGATGTACATTTAATTCTTATAGTTTAACTCATTCAAAATCAATTAGTTTTAATAAAAAAAGCTAGGGCCTCTTTGATTCGTATGATTTCCAAAACGCGGGAATAGGAAAAACATGGGATTAGAGTGGAATGTCGTCTTAAATCCTATAGGATTGTACGAGTGTTTGACTGTGCATAGAAAAAATGCAGGATTCTTTCAAACAGGTTTGAGTGGATGGAATGATTCCTATGAAATCTAGTGCAAATGAATCCTATGAAGAAATTCCTATGGTTTACAATCCTTCGAATCAAAGAACCAAGATAGGAAAAATTCCTAAGGATTAGAATCCTCCAAAGTTCCTTTGAGAATCCTTTGAATCAAAGAAGCCCTTAATCTTTTTTATGATTCATGGAATTGTGCGTTGTAAAGCATAAAGTAAAAAACAAATAATGGCAATTCAGCTAGAAAAAAAGATTGGGCAGTTATGATACGAAAGATTCTAGAACAAAGGAGAAGCACTTATGTTCTGAGGTTTGTGCATTATGCTTAAATTCAACCATGGAGTCTGCTAGATTGTACATGTGGCAAAATCCGGTGGGGGCTAGAAGATGGTCCGATGGCCCATGTGGAGGGAGACTATGAAGGAGGGCACATGTGTGAGATCAATATTTAAAGAGAGGGGGCGAGAACGTGCGCTATTGCGCGCAGTGGCGGGGCCATGAAAAATAAATGAGCTAGGGGGCCAAGCATTGCTAATCATTTACGAGGAGGGCCAATTCATCAACTTAAACCATTTTACCAGCAATTGTCTAATGATCACATTCATATTAGCCTCGATATATAGTGATGTTAGGGGGGGGGCAGGGCCCTTGCTGCCCCCTGTCTTCGCCACTGTGCGCACGTTTAAGAGATGAAGCAGAAGGCATGGATAATGAGAGGGGGGCGTTGGATATATAATTAATGTGGGTGTATTAGCTATGTAATCCTATATAGAGAGGTATAGATTGATCGATGTGGACGTGGGAAAGAGGGTGAGACCTCACTAGATATATAGATTGATCGTTTTGTGTGGAAAAGTATGAAAGACCTAGCTATATACACACATACATAGAGGAACATCGATCGTTGGGGCATGCCCGTGAGAGATAAAGAATGCCCGATATGATGGAGAGGGGGAGGTGTGTGTGTGTGCATGCATGGGGGACCGACCTGATGAAAAAGATTGCATGTGTGCGATGGATAATGCCGACTGGTAGTGTGCATGCATGCATGCACGAGAGAAAGTTAGTAGTACAATTATAAAGAGAAGACGACTGTGTGGGTGTAAAAGACTAGGTGAGGTCATAATCAATGTAAAGTTGAATTCAAATATTTGAATAAGACATCATGATGTTTGAAACCCATGCATAATTCCATGAATCTTAAAATAGATTAGCTTTCTTATAAAAACCAGATGATTTTAAATGAAATGAACTATAAGAATTAAACGAACATCTACATCATGCATATATGACTCAAAGCTTACATGCTATAATGTGGTATTTATTCATAATTTGGTTGCCAAATCTCATGCGTGCAATGCACGTGTACCTTACTAGTCTTACTTGTGTTTGTGTGTGTGTTGTGTGTGTTAAACACATTGTACGTAGTATATACATGGCTTAGATTCCGAACATCTAGCAAGAGCATACATGTACTATGATTTGAATTCAACATAAAATGGATACATATATTTGAATTTGAGATCGTATGTACATGTAGTTCGTATTTATATAGGAATTTACTTCTCCTATATTCATGTCATGTGTTGTGAAGATAATATTTAGATGGTTTTATAACTAACCCGAGTACAATCCCAATCAAACAGGGAAAATGTACTCAAATTTAGTCCATATGCTAGACAACACACATTGTTTTTTATTGGTGAGGGAATTGCAAATTGTTTTTGTACTATACACGTTATGTTTGTTGTCCCGATTCTTTTAGTTTTTTTGTTGTATTTGAATGCATTTCTAGTAATATAGTAAAACGAGACATGGCTCTCTCTAGTGATGAGGTGCGAATTGTATTTTTTTGGCTACACGTTAAGCTTGTTCTCCCGAAATTTCAAGACGCGCCTTGTTATGCCAAAATTTCAAGCTAGCATCTCTGTCTACCATGCTGCGAAACTCCCGCCTCTTCAACCCGCACCTTGTTACCCCGAAATATTTAAGATATATCTTTGTCTCATTGTGCTCCGAAAACTCCCTCCATCTCAACCCGCGCCTTGCTATCCCAAAATTACAACGCGCGCGAAAACTCCCACCTCCTGCGAAATCCCGACACGTGAAATGCCCGTGATACCCCTGAACCGAAAGAACCGCCTAGCTCAAATCGGTGGGGGTACTTTCATAACTTACCCCACATTATGGACAAGCGCGTCCCTAAGCCTTGGTTCCCCACTCCCATCCCATCCGCCCACCCATTCGTACACTGAGGCCACAAAATCCCGCAAAGCCCCACACCCTCCTCCGTCCACCACCCATTTGGATGCTCTTCCCCGACGACATCGTCTACAACAACACCTCGACGTCCCTCATCCATCGTACCAGATGAGGATCCGTTGTTGATCTCTTCGTCCCGCCGGTTCATCCACCCCGTCCTCCACCTCCAAGGAGCTGCTCCGACATTCCCCTCGTCTTTCGCGCCACCTCCATTCCCACACCGCCGTCTTCACCTGCACCACCGGAAGAGCATCATCATCACCGTTTCCTCGGATGAAGCTGAGGCCTAATCGGTGCCACCAAAGAGGTTGTACACTAATCGCCACATTTTCTTCTTCATTCGATCTCACGGTGCTGCCGGTGCTCGGTTCCGAGCCGACATGGCACGACTCCATCCACGGCGGCGTCACCGGCCACTTCCTTCATGGCGTCACTCCCTCGGCGGCGACGTCCACATCAATAGGAGCTTATGCTGCTTTAGCTGTCGCTCGCGCTACTGCTCTACTCTTGCTTTCGGTCGCTTGCCTGGTCTGCTCTTGCTATTGCTCTTGCTCTTGCTCTTGCTCGTGCTGGTGCTCCCGCTCTTGCTCTTACTTGCGATGCTGCTCCAATTAGGCTACACTTCAGTCGACTGAATCGACTTTTGGGTTAGTCGATTTTCAGGGGGTGGGGAGGGGGGGCTCGCCGGAGTTAAAGAAGAACCAGTCGCAGCAGGGAGGGGGCTCGCCGGAGAGGTACCCCACTATCTATCTTAGGGTTCAGGGTGGGGGCGGTGGTCGCCGGCAGTGGTGGGCGGTGGCGTGGGGATCGTCGAAGAAAAAGCTCGGCACGGGGGGGGGGGGCTAGATGGATGGCCGAGGCGGCGGCGGTGGGGAGTGGTTTTAGGAGAGCAGGGCGACGGGGGGCGGCGGTTTGGCCGGTGGTGGCTGGAGGCTCAGGGGGTGGAGGTTGAAGATGAACTGCTACACGACCAGCTGCCCTGGCACTCTCGCACGCGCTGCTGCTACTACTTTTCTCCTACTAGTGCGTTCAATTTCGACAGCAAGATTCACTTTCGACAGCAAAATTCAGTTTCGACAGTTAAGTTCAGTTTCGACAGTTAAATTCAGTTTCGATAGTTAAGTTCAGAGATGAGTGGCTGATGTATTTTACATCTAGCACTTTGTGGTTATGTATTTTACGTCATCTATTGGAGATGCTATTAGAATTCCACTCAGGTTAATGTTGTCTCTCTTGTCCTGCTTCATCCTCGGCGTCGTACAACTCACGGGAGCTGCTACAACGACGAAACCCTCCATCACAGCGGAGCAGTACCCCAGGCTCCATCTCCAGACGCCTAAGATCTTCCCCTCCTCCGACAGCGAATTTAGCCGGAGCATCCTCGCCGACCAACCCAATCACGCTGAGATCGACATGGCTTCGCCAAAGAGGTTGTACACTTGTTGCATCTCTTTTTTACTCTACATGTTATATATATTGTCCACTGAGCACACGTAGGAACGTGAAATACGATTATTTTATCCTACTATATGACAAGCAGTGAGGTACCAGGCAACTTAGCTACCCGTGATGGACTCTCTTGAACGCCATCATTATTTATCTCTGCGTGTTTGAGCTGTGCATTTGTGGATGGGCCTGGGAGTTGAGCTAGTAGGGCAGTTACCTGGGTCCAAAGTAGTAGAAGTAGCACAAAACCATTTTTTGAGTGTAGGCTTTTCCTTGCTCTAGCCTGCCTACTAGAATCGCCAGTGCTTGAAAGTAAAAGTGACGGAAAACATAGGAATTGGAAAGTTTCCTATGGTACTACTATTCATGCATTTGGTTCAAAGGAATGGAGCAAAGGAAAACTGTAGGATTTGTTCCTTTAGTGTCAACTTGAAAGAAAAACCGTGGGAATTTTAATTTCCACTTGTCCTCCTTTTCAAATTCCTATTCATGAAGCACAAGACTAAGAGATAGTAGAATAATAGCATTATAACCATACATTTTCTTGTGGTTTGACTTAATCTCACCATGCTTCTTTGCATCATGTGATCTTTCAATTCTTGTGAACCAAACACCCAGATTGGAAGAAATCCTGTGTTTTTAAATTCTCTGTTTTGCACGTGCATTCCTATCCTATTCCTGTCTATTTCCTATCCCTGCATTGTTAGAATCCTCAAATTCAAACAAGCCCTTACACAATTACTTCTGTTACAGATATGTGTCAAAGAAAACCTTGTGTGGTTTGTCCTGCTCGTGCTGCGTTGTGTTCCACCCCAGCTCAGCTGCTCCAACGACGGAAGGGTTCACCACAGCAGGGATCGCTCTCCAGACTGTCTTTCACCACCTCAGGTCTTCTTCCCCGCCACTGGCAGCCACGAAAACTGCATTACCGTCATCAACTGAGGAGATGACCTTGAGGACTACACGGGTCCGCAAGAGAGGTCGCACTCTTCCGTGTCTTCTAATGTTATGCATCGCTTAATATGATGACATGCTACTTTATCATCATGTTCACCTATTAGACCCGAGTCAGGTCCAAACTAATGTCAAAACATGAGTTTTTAAATGTTTGTGGGGTACATATTGGGGCAACAATCAGTACTATCTGTCTACTATCTGGTTAATCTCGGGTGTGTGCTATGAGTTTCATGTTGGGTGCATACAAACATTAAAGGAGCCATTATCTATATTTTTTAACTAAAGCTATTATCTGCCTGCTATCATTGGTTTTGGGTCTATCTACAGTTTGCTACCATCACTCTGGATTTGTGCATGCACTCCTTACTTAATCTCACTATGTTTTATTCCTATGCATGTCAGTTATTGTACAATGGAACTGAACATGTAGAGCAAAAGAGACGAGCCTTGCGTGGCAATAAAATTTCATGCAGACGTCGCTCCATGGTGGGCGCAAAGGCAGCCCCCCTCCACCCATTTCGGATTGTAATCAAGAGGAAGATAACTGTTCTAAGGGGGATTCAGAAGGAGAAGACCACTCCTATTTACCCCCTGAGGTCTTCGCTCTAACTTGGCATGCTGATGTTGGTAATATCATGCATATGGTGCCTTGTATTGCTTACTTTATACATCAAATATGTCATCTGCTTAGTTTAGACATGCTTTGTGTGAATGCCATCTGTTTAGTTTCTTTATCGTATATGTTAATCATGTAATGCCATCTTGTTTAGCCAGGCATCATATATGTGAATTTTGCAATGCCACCCTGGTTAGCCAGTCATCTTATATGTGAATTATATCATGCCATCATTTTTTATTACGTGTTAAATTTGTCAACAATTTCTGTACATTCAATTATTCTTCCTGTGCATGAGCCATTCGGCACGGTCATGGAAAAATCTGGAGTGGAAACAAGGTCTTCAGAGCAGACAATGCCGTCTGACGAAGCGCATATCTTGCTGGTTATGGATAGCTCCTTAGAGGAGGATTCAGAGACAGATGAACAGTCCTATCCCCCCCCCCGAGGTGCATGCTCTAACTTCACTACTAGGGAAAACCTTATACACAGAACTTTAGCTGTAGTGCGTGCCAAAAAAGCGCGCTGGTGCTAAGTAGCAGTAGCACGCTGCTGTAAACCGCGCTACAGATACAATTGTAGCAGTAGCGCGCCTAGAGATAAAAGCGCTACTCCTAAAATTCCCACGGCTTAGCCGATAGGCTACACATAGTAGTAGCGATCTACGTAGAACCGTGCTACCGCTACTTGCTTTGTAGCAGCGCGTGTACGGTGCAATGCGCTACTGCTAAAGGAAATAAAATTAAATGGAAAGCAAATAGAAAAGTAAATGAAAATGAAAGAAATAGAAAAAGGTGAAAGGAAAAAAATAAAATGTGAAGAAAAATAACTGAAAAAGGGAAAAAAGAGAAAGGAATAGCAGTAGCGCGTATCGAGGAAAACGCTGTAGCTATCTTATCAGTAGCGCGTTTTCTGGAACGCGCTACTGCTACTTCTGACTTAACCGCGCGGTCGTTCTTCCCCACGACCACTTGCCCCAAATCAAACTCCTCCCGCTGTCGCCGCCACCGTCGCCCGTCGGCTGCTGCGCGCTTTCCCGTCGCTCTCCGCACACCCTCGATGCCGCCCCCAACCCCGGATTCGACGCAGCCCCCGACAGCGACCTCGACGCCGCCCCCGACCTCGACGCCGCCCTCCGGCGCGCGCACGAGCCCCGCCCCCGACCTCGACGCCGCCTGCCCCTCTCTCGTCGCAGGCACCCGAGGTGAGCACGCCTACTCCTCCCCCTCCCCTACCTCTGCCTAGATAGGGTTCTTCAAATTTTAGTTTCATCAAATTAGTTAGCGTTCATCTATGGGTGGAAATGAATCGGATACAGATGCGGCTGGGATGCTTTCTTAGATTATGTTTTCTTAGATGATGAATAAACACTAGTGTAATGCATAATAAAACGAGTAAAATTTGACCACTTATTTCACTTTTAAGTTGGATAATTGGAATATCCGCTACCACTTTCCACCCCTAGGTTCATCAAATTAGATGGTAATTAGGGTAGTAGTTCCTAGGTACTAATTAGTTAGTAAGAACTAGGTACTAATTAGGTACTAGTTTATTTTTATTTATAGTAAGTTTACTTTTAGTAAGAACTAGTTGAATTAATAGAACTAGTTAGTAAGAACTTGTTGTTATTTTTTAGTTAAAGCAATTTTTCCCGCATCGACGTCGATGATGCCTATCCCGCATCCTCGTCGTCGAGTCGGCGGAGGACACCTGCGTCACCAGATGGGCCATGTCTGGGATTGGGCTCCGCCGGGGTGGTACTGGGAGGCGCTACCTACCGGGGGGCGCAGGTTGGTGAGGAGCCAGCCTGTCATGGACCCGAACCTTCTTTGGTGGCGGTCGCGTGGGCCAGTGACGGTCCAGAGGCTCAAGGACCCCGCGGAGGTGGTGCGTCACCGTGTCAATGAGGAGGACGCGCACATCCGTCGCGACTTGTTTGCATTGGAGCACAGGTTCTCCAATACCTGGCAGGTTCTCCAGGGATCTCATTCGAGCTATGATCCTGTGATGGTTCCTTCTCTGTGGGTGACCACCGCCCGCGCAGATACCCGTCATGCGCTAGGGTTTTAGTTGTATTAGTGATGTTATATGTATGATACTATTATGGATGTATTAGTGATAATATTCGACGATGTACGGACGCATGAGATGATTTACTTTTGCTTATTGAATGCATGCTAATTTCAGTCCTATAAGATATTTTGAAATGTATATCTTGTGTTGCTCAAATAGGATATGTGCTTGCCCAAGTGGCCGGTCATGTTTGCACGTTACACCTCCGAGTGGCCTATGTTTTGCCGGACTGTTGATTCATTTCCGTTCCGGCAAATTTCAGGCGCTCGATATGTCCTATTTTAGCAAAGGTCATGCCGGATTTTTCCGTGAATTTTGGCATGACTTGTGCCAGAATATGTAGGAAATATCGGGTGCCCTGGATTTGTGTGTTGAGTATCCTGGTAGTTGTCCTCGATCGATTTTCAATTAATGTTTCAACTATGAACATAGGAAATGTCTGACGACGAAAAGGATTTCGGTATTTGCAAATACTGTGAAGACGAGCGCGGCCTGTGCGACGGAATCTTCCTAGATGATGATAGGCGCTTCAGCATCAAGCTGGACGAGAACTTCGAAGTGGATACAGTAAGTCACAACGACAAGTCTTTTTTCGTAATTAAGCATGACATCTGCTTCATTTCCTTCAACTTATAATTTAATTTTTTTTACTATTCTACTAGCGTATCCCCTGCCATGCAAGAGTTTTTGTATTGGATAAGATAGGTTTCAGTCGTACTATGGAGGTAAATAAAGTTTACTTGAAGACCGAGCATGGTTATATTTTCCATGTAAAATTATACAACGCAGACGACTACACCTATTTTGGATGCAAAACATGGCGAGCACTATGCAAGACTTATGCATTTGAGCCTGATATGGTTATCACCTTTGATATTCGTCCGGAAGATGATATTGAAGGTAATACCGACATCTGGGTCGATGTGCAGACGCCTCCAGTTATACCATCATGTGAGTTTCTCAACCATATTTATGTCTTTGATATTGTTTATTCAAAAATAGTTGACAACTAATTTCTATTGTCAGCTTATTTTCGTTCAAGCAAACATGTCTAGTGCTTGGTAGACAGGACCTACTACTGTCCCGGGGCTGAACTAAACTGCGAGGAGCTAAGTCATTATGTTTCATGGCTTGAGGATCTTGATACTGTCAAGACAAATTTTCTTCCTGCACTTAGAAATGTTAGTACTGAAAGCGTGCAACCAATAGTTTTCGTAATGAACTACGGTCACATCTATTTAGGAAAGATGGTAAGATTTTTACTATTTGTCCTTAGTGCATCTTTTCCATACATTATTTTTTAAGCTAAACTTCATTGCTAAGTATGTTACCATACGATGTTCTTCAACAGGGACTCCCGATGAATGTTGTGCCTCATGGGATCGAGACTAAAGGTACCATGAGTATTGTTAGCTTACGGCCAAGATATCTTACAATGCACATTAGTGCATTCAGGATTTCTAAAAGCGACGAATGCTTAATAGTGAAAGACTGGACCAAATTTGTGATGGAGGAGCACAGAGAAGTACTAGGGGGCAGCAATCAGAAGCGCATCCCACGATTAGGAGACAGGTTCATCTACATGCTCCAACTTGATGAAGGAGGAGAGCTACACATGTTTTATGTTATTTTACCCAAGAGAGAGCAGCAAGAGTGATTAGCTAGCTAGAAATGAGTTTGAAGATGATGATGTGCTACACCATGACTATGATGATTAAATAGCTAGTGTTGGTGGTAATGACTATGATGATTATTATTAGCTAGTGTTAGTGGTGATTAGATAGCTACAACATCTAGTGTTGGTGGTGATTAGCTAGCCAGAATGAGTTTGAAGATGATTATGTGCTACACTATGACTATGGTGATTAAATAAATACTGTTGGTGGTAATGACTATGATGATGATTAAATAGCTTGTGTTGGCGGATTAGATTCAAGTGAAGGCAACATGTGGTGCACATCGAAAGTACTACTAGTCCAAACTAGATCAAGTTTGAATTGGTAGTATACTTTTGACATGCATCACATATTGCCTCCACTTGAACCTAATCCACCTTCATTTGACACACTGTTATGGACATAATGATATAAACCTCATAATTGGTATTGTACCAAAATTTGTATAACGGCGTATAAATACACTAAAAAAATACTAGTAGCGATGGATAGTAAACACGCTGCAACTAGCTAGATTAGCAGCAGCGCGGGAGAGAACAAGCACTGCCGCTATGTGTCTTAGCAGTAGCGCGTGTCACACGCGCTACTGCTAAGCAATACCTGTAGCACGTTATTAGTAGCGCGGCAGCACGCGCTACTAGTGGGTATTAAACCCACGCTACTACTAGGGTTTTCCCTAGTAGTTCTTGGCAGGGTTATGTTGCTCATATCGTGCGTATGGTATCTTGCATTGCTATGTCGATCATTTTCTTAGTTTAGACATGCTTTGTGTGAATGCCACCTGTTTAGTGTCTAATTACCATATATGTGAATTATGCAATGCCATCTTGTTGCAAGACATCATATATGTGAATTATGCAATGCTATCTTGTTGCAAGGCATTATATATGTGAATTATGCAATGCCATGCTCTTTAGCCAAGCGTCATATATGTGAATTATGTCATGTCATCTTTTTTTGTATTTCTCGTTGCATTTGTCAACAATGTTTGTATATTCAACTGCTCTTCCTGTGCATCAGCCATTTGAATTGGTGATGGAGAAATCTGGAGTGAAAACAAGCTCTTCATAGCAGACAATGCTACCTGCTGAAGCAGATATCTTGCTGGTTACAGATAGCTATTCAGAGCAGGATTCAAAGGCAGATGACCAGTCCTATTATCCCCTGAGGTGTATGCTCAAACTTGGTAGGGTTATATTACTCATATCATGCATATGTTGTATTGCAATGCTTAGTTTTTACATCATATACACAATATTGAATGCCATCCCCTTAGTTGACACATCATATATGCGATTGCCCTCTGCTCACTTGCTTAGTATATGAATCATATATTTGAATTATATTATGCCATGATGTTTATATAGACATCATATATTTGAATTATGGCATGCCAACCCATTTTCTAAAGACATAATATAGTTATATCATCTCATCCTGTTTACATAGTCGTCATATTTTGAATTATGTCATTCTATCCATGAATTGTATCATGTCATCATGTTTCCATCGACGGCATGTTTGTGATTTATGGCATGCCAACCACTGTAATAGACAAATCGTATAGTTATATCATGTCATCCTGTTTACATAATCATCATATTTTGAAGTATGTCATTCTATCAAGTTTAGTTAGCCATCATACATGTGAAATTGTGTCATGCTATCCTGTTTAGTTAGCCATCATATATGTGAAATTATGTCCTGCTATTCTGTTTGGTTAGACAAAATAAATGTGAATTATTTCATGCCCTATTTTCTTCCCTACTATCCATTGCACCTGTCTATCTTACAATGTCTGTACATTCAATTACTTTTCTTGTTTATTAGCCATTTCAATCAGAGGGGGTGATGGCAGTATGTATGAAAGTAAAAACACGGTCTTCAGAAAAGATCGTGCTACCTGTCAATGCAGATAGAACCATGGTTGTAGTTGCCCAAGAACCAACCCCACCACACATAACCCAGACTCATGCAGATTGTACCCTACCCAGTTGGACAGAGAACCAGCTACACCCCTTCTAACCCCAATCCCAGCAGATAATAACCCAGTTCGAGTTGACACAACACCGTGTCCACCACCGAGCACCGAAACACGAGCAGTTAGTAAGGCAACTGCAATGCCCAAAGCACGAGGACCACCACTCCGAACCCCAAGTCAACGCTTAAATCAGAAGAAGAATTGTTCTCAGGTCAGGTTCCGTAGCTATGGTTCATACTACTTTGCTCTTGCATCACTGTATTTACTCATACCAACTAATTTCAAATTTAAAGGATGCGATTGAAACTCCATTGGCGCAACAGGTATGTTTTAAACCTGTTTCTTGAACGTGTCTGCTGTTGTAACTTGCTCTATGTTGATTTCAGTTTCAATTGAATAAACAGTGATGTTCTCATGTCATGCACATTGCAAGTGTTGTTATTGCTGTGTAGTTTCCCATACTTATACTCTGCCTATGCTGCTTTGTCTTAAATAGATATGATTTGAACTGTCTCTATCTTGATTTGGCAACATAAACTAGAATGATATAGACCATACAGTGAGCATACTACATAGATTTATGTTTGTTTCATGCTGTTATCCTGTCCACCTTACTACTGAACTGGTTTACCAAAATGAGTTTCATATACAACACGGTAAACCTGTGATGTATTTGTTTGTTTCTCTTTTAGAACGCAGATAAAATATTGGAGAAGAGTACCCCGTTATGCAATGGTAAAGGAAGTAATGCAGATAAGGTTCAAGATAGTGAGACATCCCTGTTGGTCTCCAACAAAGCTGATAAAAACTATAATGAAGACAATGAGACAACCCCAAAGTCCTGTCTTGATGTAGTGTTTGAGTTACCGGCTACTACTGCTGGCACCAGCTCTTCGAACTCGCTGCCTGAATCAGTTTGGCTTCTTGAGTCTCAACTTCAAGTTGAAAGACATAGACCAGATGTTATTGACAGGAAGCCGAAGGACTGAGGAAGTCCCTGCAGAATTCAGATGCATACTTTCTGGTGCAACAGCAAGTGCTGGAGGATTTAAGCGCCAAACAAGATAAAGTTAATAAGCTTGCTAAGCATCTTGCCAGGATTATGTATTGTTTCTTGAGCTCTTCTGAAGTGGTTTCAGTTCTGGAGATGTTTTGCTACGGCGTTTATTTGCATTGGTCGCCAACTTTGACAACCAGTGTATATGATATGCGACTTTGTTCCCTATATTTGCACTGGTGGCGAACTTTGATGCCCAGTGGATGTAATATGTGTAATAGCAGTGATAGCCTAGCGTAAGTTGCTTGCTTATTTATTTCCTTGTTGTCTTGTTTATTTGTTTGCTTGTAATTAGTGCAGTTCTTTTTCCACGGTTTGCTAGTGGCCGCAATAACCTATTTTTTAAAACTAGGCCACAATAACCATGGGCTACATATTTACTATAGTTACCATGGGCCTCCTACGGGCCGTAGAAACAATGGGCCTTCTAAGGGTCATAGAAACAACGGGCCTTCTATGGGCTGTAGCATCAATGGGCCTTCTACGGGCCGTATGATCGATCGGCCAAACATGGGCTAATAACAGACCGCATTATGGGTCGTAAATGAGGTAGACTTGGAATCGTCCGTTCATGGGCCGACCATAACGGGCCGTTGTTAATCGGCCGTATTTGTTGACGCTACGAAAACGGCCCAATGGATTAACGGGCCGATTGTAACCACGGGCTGAATTTGGCCCACAAGCAGAAAAGGCCAGTAACGGGCCATAAGTAACCGAATGCTGGAAATAAGCCCAAGAATAAATCGGCACTGAGAAGGCCGAAAGATAACACGGGTTGGAAACGGCCCAATGGAATAATGGGCTGTTAATGGGTATAAAGCGGTACACTGTTTATTGTGGGCCAGATTCATCACGGGCCGTTAATGGGCCAAGAGTCACAAATGGCCTCGTATGGGCCGGAAGTTACAATGGGCTGGAATCATATTGGACGGCCCAGATGAAGCTACTGGGATTAATTCCGATAGGCCGTAACGGGTCATGATTAATTCCGATACTAACATGTCGTTAACAGGCTTTCCGTGTGCCGGCCCGTTACCTTTTGACCGAGTCAAACGGGCCGGCCTTTTCACCGGAATGGGCCTCTGTTGGGTGTGCCACGTGTTGAATGGATGACATCTGTCCCAACGGTGAGCCAACACGTGTTTCCTCCGGCCAATGACAATTTTACACGTAGAAAATCCTCATTGGTCCGGGCTGTTAACGGGTTATCGGATCCAAAACCGGACCCGATAGCTTAACGACGACCCGTTACGGTGAATGCCACGTGCCGGTAACCCTTGACGAAAGCACTCCTATGACGCGCGATTTATCATCATGGAAGTGGACACTTCCGTGATGATAATTTTGGTAGTGTCATGGAACACTTCTACAATAGCACAGGTATGACTATCTTGATTCTGTCATAAAATCGTCATGGATGTACATGCATGACAGAAAGCGCGACCTACTATGACAAACACGTATCATCACGAAAATGTATTTTTTTGTAGTGTATAGAGATTAGTTGTAGCGCCTTTTCCAAAATACTGCAGGAAATATGTCAACTTGTGACCCTCACTATTGGTCACTGAAAGGTCATTGTTTTTCATTTGCGACCTTTTTGTGAGGAAAAATAGAAGGTCAAAATCTGGCAGTCGTAAACTGAAATTAACGACCTTCTTCGGGATAAGGTCGTAGACGTTTACGACCAAAACAAAAGGTCGTTGAACCCATGACCTTCTATTTTGGTCACTGGCTGTCTGCCCAGTCCACGTCGGATCCGACATGGCAAGCTGACGTGGCAAAATTACGACTAAATGAAAAGGTCGTTGATAAGAATTAGCCCGGTCAATTTCGCTGCTTTACAGGGCCGAGCCCATTAATTCAACCCATTTATTATTTGGCCAAGCCCAAAAAATCAGCCTATTTTTATTTGTTTTCCTGATAATTTTTGTCAGCCACATGGGCTAAGCCCAACAATTCAGCCTTTTATGTTGCTACGACGTGGGCTTTTGGGCTCCAGAGTTTCAGATTTTTTTTTTCAAGAGAAGGGTCCACTAGTCTAATGGGTCCCAATTGTCAGGTTCTAATAAGTAGGTCCCAGTTGTCAGGGTTATACTCCTCATATTTCAACGATCCAATAAATAAATAACCAATATTTACACAATGCTTCAAACAGAGCACAACAAAATATTGTTAAAACATAGTTCACATCATGAATACAATCAAACAGAGCCAAACTTGGCACATTGCGGTCAAACATGGTTCACATCAGGCAACGCAACTAAAAATACAAAAAAAACCACTAGCTATCGAAGTATAACAAGCTCCAATAAGCTAGAACTCTATGTCCTGACTTCTTCGTCTTCGAGCTCACGACGAAACATGAATGAAGGATAACATCTGCAAGTTATCAAAAAAATATTAGGAACAAAATAAAGGCAAATCTAACAGCACATTAACTTGTAGGCAGTCTGTGTGCATATATAAGAGTAAAACAAGCAAAATGAGGCAAAATTAGTGAATACTAGTAAACTACTCCAATCACATCAGGTTTACAATCCTATAAATGCGACACTTTTATCATTTTATCATTTAATCATGGAATGATTTGATTCAAGAGTACAAACTTGCTACACTATACAAGGTTAATTTAAGACAAGTTAACATAAGAAGTTGACAAAATAAACATAAACAGGTGCAAATCAGTTAATTGAACATTCTGAACATCCAGTAAAAGAAGTAATTCAAGACAAGTTAATTTGTTGTCACAGTAGAATTCTCCTATAGGCTCTGATCCGCAAGGAAAGTTCAATATGCATCCCTTGGTAGTACTCAAATCAGCCAGAGACCAAGATAATTTTTAACAAAACTATAGAAGCTACTCCATGCTTTAACAAAGATAAAGAAACTACATAAGCTGCACATTCAGGTTGTGATACTCCCATATTCAGTATATCCATGTTGTGATACTCCCATCTTATGCAATTTGACTCAGAGAACAAGAAACCACAACAAACCTGATTTTGAACATTCCATGCAAAATACGGTAAATACGTCTTGTATCTACTCCTTGGCTACTGTTATTTCAACTGTAAATTTAACCAGCAATCATCAGCAGCAAGTACAGAGTAAACTGGGACTTGGTTGTAGCTACAGAAACTGAAACAACACACACATCATGGAATTTCATATCATAGCCAACAAATATTTTACCAGAACACAGGGTGTTCTTCTCTGTATTTTAGAAACATGCAAACAAAGGTTTCAGTACAATCAAACAAGTGGAGTAGACAAATTTCAGAACAGAATGTGTTCGCACCGTTTGGTTTATTTGCTCGGTTTATTTAAACAAAAGTTTCTCTATAAATAGACAAGTGGAGCTAACAAAAATACGGAAACTACATAAGCTGCACATTCAGGTTGTGATACTCCCATCTTCAGTATATGCATGTTGTGATAGTCCCATCTTATGCAATTTGACTCACAGAACAAGAAACCACAACAAAACTGATTTTGAACATTCAATGCAAAATACGGTAAATACGTCTGGTATCTACTCCTTGGCTACTGTTATTTCAACTATAAATTTAGCCAGCAATCATCAACAGCAAGTACAGAGTAAACTAGACTTTGTTGTAGCTACAGAAACTGAAACTACACACACATCATGGTATTTTATATCATAGACAACAAATATTTTACCAGAACATAGGGTGTTCTTCTCTGTATTTTAGAAACATGCAAACAAAGATTTCAGTACAGTCAAACAAGTGGAGTAGACAAATTTCATAACAGAATGTGTTCGCACCGTTTGGTTTATTTGCTCGGTTTATTTAAACAAAAGTTTCTGTACAAATAGACAAGTGGAGTAGCATGTGTTTACTTTGCATGCTCAAGGTACACTAGTCTGATGAAAACAATATCCTCAAGTCAGATTAGCTTGCATGCTCGGAGTTCATTCAGAAATTCTGAACAACATCAAATTGGCTAAATAACTTGGCCTAGAACACCAATCTTAAAGTGAATTTATGAGAGCAGTACATTCATGAAGTTCTACTATGAATTTTAACTTTTCTTCTCTGAATTTTCTGCAGCAGGGTAATATCTCAACAGAAAACAACACTGTAAGCAGGCAATTCACTAAAACCCGGAGTACTAAGATAGGGAATACCCGCATTCATTTCAGCAACTGGTGTTGGACATACGACAACCCCTTGAAGTACACCTAAATTTAAACTGAATTCCTTGCTCTATGACTAAAACCCAGAGTACAAACATAAGGAATTGAAATGCCTGCATTCATTTCAGCAAGAAAACTAGTAGATCTTGGAGGTTGAAGCACTAAGATTAAGGAGTAACTTTATCAGAAAGGCCTAGCAAGCTAGCACAAGCATCAACAGCCATTTTAATCAATCAGAAGGGATGGAGTAGCTTAATCAATACCCTTATCCGTGAATTACAGGTAGGACTCAATCTTGGAGGTTGGCGTTGGGCTCTTGGTGGCGCTGCCAGCCTGCCGCCTTCCCTTGTCGCTTGAGTAGGCCGTCAACTCCTTGTAGTACGCCATCCTCGCGTGCATACTCATACCAAGGGCGGCAGACCAGGAGGGCGCACTCATTGCAGGCGACAAAGACATCGCCAGTGGTCGAAATGCCAACAGTGTCACCCCATATATGGCAGGCCTGACCACCTGCGCCTTTCAACTCCTTACCCTGCATTAACAAGATCAAAACAAGGTCAGTACACACCCCTACGAAATTAACACAACTTGCCAGGAGACACAGCAATTCCTCATGTAGCATAGTCGGTCAATCAGCATTGATCATCTGCTTGGCTTAAACTTGAGACTATGATCATGAATGAATACTAAACAAGGTCCCAATATATCAGTGAAGTCTGGAACAGAAAAATCTCTTAATTGCTCCACCACTCGTCAATTAACAGAGAGGGAAAATACGCCAAATCAACGAATCCAGCTCGCAACTACGCAACCCCCACAGATTCATACATAATCGGGGGGGATTGGAGCTGTTACCCCTAACGTCGCAACCTAACCTAAGTTGTGTAATTCACTAACCTCGTAATAGCAACCTGGGCATGCCGGCCTACCAGTTCTTGAATGTAATTCACTACTTTCTACTGTATGTTTACATGAGTGACTGGATATGATGCAATTTACATGAGGTTGCACTTCTGTGTGCCCTTAGAACAATTATGCACAGTGAAATCTGAAGGCGTAGACTAGCAGGTAGCGTACAAATCAGAATGCGAAGCTAGCGGCGCTGCTGATCCTGCTATTAGCGCTGTCTTGATTGACGGCCCTAGGAACATATCCGGGATGGGCCAGGAAAGGCCTCGAGGAAGAGGGATCTAGTCGGATTTGACTGATTCGCGGCGAAGAAAAGTAGGCCAAAGAGAAACGTAACGGCAGTAACCCCGAACAATGTAGAGCAAAGCTAGGGCTTCCTTACCCAGGCAGAAGAAGCCGCGCCCGGCCTGGGTGTCAGTGCGGTGGAGGGGAGGGGGGAGGGCGCTAGATCCACCGATGCACGCACCGCATGAAGGAGCTGTGACGAGCAGAGATGACACCGAAACATTAAGGCGCCGAGGCAGGTAGGAAGGCTGAGAGAGGGGGAGACTGACGTACCCTTCATGGTCGGAGATCCGCGGTCACCATGGCCGGAGATGGACGGATGCCAGCGCGCGTGGTGGAGGTCGACGAAGAACCGACATCGTGGTTGAAGCAGTATATGACGGCGTCGTGGTTGAAGCAGTAGACGATGCAGTAGCTGATCACCAGAGCCATCGCGGCAGGACGCTCTGGGACCCACCGAGAGAAGGTGGGTGCGGATCCGCCGTCGCCGCCCCGTCCCCATCCATCCATGGGCGATGGGTGGGTTTCGGTCGCTGTCGCCAGATCCGTAGATCTCAGGAGGGAGGGAGGGACGTCGTCGGTGGGGGTGGTAGTCCGCCAGCGGCGGGATTGGAGAGGAGTCAGGGAAGGGAGAGGAATTGAGTGGATCTCCAGCCAGGGAGGGGAGGGAAGGTGGAGGCCGTGGTTGTGGTCGCCGACGGTGTTGAAGTGGTGAGCGCCGCCACGGGAGAGAGAGAGAGAGAGAGATGGATGGGTGGGGGCTGGTTGAGAGGTCGCCGCCGGCCGGTGGGGTCGGGGGAGTCGAGGTGGAGGGAGGGGTCGGGCAAGAGGATTGGATCGAATCGTGGGAGGCAGGAATGAAAGGAGGCGGGGGGGGGTGGATGGAAAATGACCAGAGGACAGAGCTAGGGTTTCGGGGTTAGTGTGGAAGGGTTGAGGATGGCCGTTGGATCTGCGAGCATCCGACGGCGTATGATGCACGATCCGCGTGAGACGTCCACGGACCAATCACAATGCAGTGTGATGTTATGACCATCTAAATAGGTCATAGTTGCCTAAAAATAATGTGTTAAAATCATGTCAGTTATTTTCTGCGAAGGACCTATCATATAATTGTTGCAAATTTGGACCAAATCAATTTTATAAAATATTAGGCCATATCTAATGCACATTGACAAAATGGTTGGGTGTCAAAATCTTTTATCCACCTCTCGTGAAAAAGACAAATTTCTGTCGATTCAGCTGGAAGCGGATCAAATTTGAACTGCAGCTGCCTCATAGTTTAATCTTTATTTTTCCCAAAAATCATTTTGAGGTACAAAAGTATCTATTTAATCATAGAAACACCAAAAGTTTCCCAAGATTCAACCTCTACCTGGGAACGGTCATGCCCGCCGTTTTGACCGCATTTTGAAATGGGCATGAAAAAATTCAAAAAATTGGAGAACATTCGCATTGTGTCATTACATGTGACCAAGTTACGAGGAAAAATTATAAACTTGTAATACGATAATTATTTTTAAAAAGTGTTCTCAGAAATTAGCTATCATGTGTGGAGATCGATGGCTTTCAAGCGAGATGATCAATCTTATGGCCACATTCATGGCATAGTTTGTTCAAATGATCTCATATTGTGTACAAGGGTGCATATTGAAATGGCAAACAATGTTGCGTAAGGAAGTTTTCATTTTCTTTGGACGAAAAATTCATTTTTCTATTTTTCGAGTGCCCAAAATGAGTTTTTTTGTGAAGGACCTACCATATATTTGTTGTAAAATTGGACCAAATCAATTTTCTAAAATACTAGGCCATATTAATGCATAATAGACCACATGGTTGGGTGTCAAAAACTTTTATCCACCTCTCGTAAAAAAGACAAATTTCTGCCGATTCAGCAGGAAGCGGGTCAAATTTGAACTGCGGCTGCCTCATAGTTTGCTATTTTTATTCCCAAAAATCATTTCTAGGTACAAAATTATCTATTTAATCAGAGAAACACCAAAAGTTTTCCAAGAGTCAACCACTAGCTAGGAACGGTCATGCCCGCCGTTTTGACCGCATTTTGAAACGGGCATGAAAAATTCAAAAAAAACAAAAAAATGGAAAACTTTCGTGTTGTGTCATTATATGTGGCCAAGTTACCAGGAAAAATAATAAACTTGTCATACGATAATTCTTTTAAAAAATTGTTCTTATAAACGAGCTGTCATGTGTGGAGATGAATGCCATTCAAGCCAAATGATCAATCTTATGGCCACATTCATGACATAGTTTGATAAAATAATCTCATATAGTGCACAAGGGTGCATATTGGAATGGCAAACAATGTTTCCTAAGGAAGTTTTCATTTTCTTTGAACGAAAAAATCATTTTCCATTTTTCGAGAGCCCAAAATGAGGTTTTTTGTGAAGGACCTACCATATATTTGTTGCAAAATTGGATAAAATCAATTTTCTAAAATATTATGCCATATTTAATGCACAAATGACTAAATGGTTGGGTGTCAAAAGATTTGATCAACCTCTGGTGAAAAAGACAATCTTCTGTCGATTCAGGAGGAAGCAGGTCAAATTTGAACTACAGCTGCCTCATAGTTTGCTCTTTAATTTTTCCAAAAATCTTTTCTAGGTACATAAGTATCCATTTAATCAGAGAAACACCAAAAAAATTCCAAGATTCAACCAGTAGCTAGGAACGGTCATTCCCGCAGTTTTGGCCGCATTTTGAAACGGGCATAAAAAATTCAAAAAAAAAATCAAAAAATTGCAAAACCTTCGCATTGTGTCATTATATGTGGCCAAGTTACCAGGAAAAATAATAAACTTGTATTACGATAATTATTTTTAAAAAGTGTTCTCATAAACGAGCTATCATGTGTGGAGATCAATGGCATTCAAGCCAAATGATCAATCTTATGGCCACATTCATGACATAGTTTGTTAAAATGATCTCATATCGTGCACAAGGGTGCATATTGGAATGGCAAACCATGTTGCCTAAGGAAGTTTTCATTTTCTTTGAACGAAGAAATCATTTTCCATTTTTCGAGAGCCCAAAATGAGGTTTTTTTGTGAAGGACCTACCATATATTTGTTGCAAAATTGGACCTAATCTATTTTATAAAATACTATGCCATATTTAATGCACAATTGACAAAATGGTTGGGCGTCAAAAGTTTTGATCCACCTCTGGTGAAAAAGACAAATTCCCGCCGATTCAGTAGAACGTGGGTCAAATTTGAACTACAGCTGCATCATAGTTTGCTCTTTATATTTTCCAAAAATCATTTCTAGGCACATAAGTATCTATTTAATCAGAGAAACATCAAATTTTTTGCAAGATTCAACCACTAGCTAGGAACGGTCAAGCCCGCCGTTTTGACTGCATTTTGAAACGGCATAAAAAATTCAAAAAAATCAAAAAATTGGAAAACCTTCGCATTGTGTCATTATATGTGACCAAGTTTCCAGGAAAAATAATAAACTTGTAATACGGCAATTATTTTAGAAAAGTGTTCTCAGAAATGAGCTAACATGCATGAAGATTCATGGCTTTCAAGCCAAATGATCAATCTTATGGCCACATTCATGGCATAGTTTGTTCAAATGATCTCATATTCTGCACAAGGGTGCATCTTGGAATTCCAAACAATGTTGCCTAAGGGAGTTTTCATTTTCTTTTCACGGAAAATACATTTTCCATTTTCCGAGTGCCCGAAATGAGTTTTTTTTGTGAAGGACCTACCATATATTTGTTGCAAAATTGGACCTAATGAATTTTATAAAATACTAGGCCATATCTAATGCACAATTGACAAAATGGTTGGGTGTCAACAGTTTTGATCCACCTCTGGTGAAAAAGACAAATTCCCGCCGATTTAGTAGGAAGCGGGTCAAATTTGAACTGCAGCTGCCTCATAGTTTTCTCTTTATTTTTTCCAAAAATCATTTCTAGGCACATAAGTATCTATTTAATCAGAAATACATGGTTTTGTGGCGAGACATCGAGGTTTGGACGGTGGCCGAGGGCCCCAACTCTAGATCGCGTAAGCTCGCATGCCCGCCGCGTGGTCACCGCGTGACCGTGGCGTTGCCAGGCGTTCTGGGCGGCCTAGGCTTGTCTAGTGGGTTGGGCACTCCCCACGTAGGTGCTAAGAAGAAAATTACAACTTAAGATTCTCATGAGGAGACCGAACTATGCTCAAAGATGAATTAGCAGCCATGTGTTTGATTAGCGGTACGGGAAATGCACATGGCCATTGGGCGTGAGTTTTGGCTGGGGATGATCATCTACTAAGAAGAATGTCTTCACAAATTTTCAGCTCAAAAGGTGGTACTTCCTTCAGAATGCTTCTAGGTGGACAAAAACTTTGGAAATTCGCCGAGGAAGATTTACTGGGAAAATGGAGCTTAATTTTGTCATGAGGCAGTGAGTTGGATAGGAAATAGTGCCCATAAATTTTGAGGGCAATCAAGAATATATAAATAGCACTTGCTTCACAAAGTGTTTTTCTGAAAAAAAAATAGGAATATGAATATTGTTGAATTATTTTTGAACTAGGCAAGGAAGGTTTTACATATTTGACAAAGATATGACCCAAAGAATTTATGAGATTTTTTTGGGAATTTTGGGAATGACAGAAATATAGGTTGCTTCACAACCTAGGGCAAAAACTGACACATGGACATGACACATAGGCAAAACTGATGAGGTGGCGCCTAGTCATAGCAACCCACCACAATTTAAAGGTTATGACCATCTATATTGGTCATGATCAGCTAGAACTAAGACAGCGGACCAGTTCTATATGCTTTATGACCATTTCATGTAAGAAATTACGACCTTTCTGACCAAAATGGTCGTTATAGTTTAGGATTTGGAGCCCCCCGAACAGCTTTTGACCAATTAGTCTCAAATGGTCATAGATCTATGACCAATTCTTCCAGCGTCACTGACAGAAGGTCACTAGTTGACATATTTCTTGTACTGAGAGAGTGCTACTGCTAATGCCATCATATCACACCCCGCCCGGCCGCCCCTCACTCTCCCCTCTCCACTCCCTCCATCCCCTCCCTCACCCCGTCGTCCGCCACCGCCGCAGTGCCGCCAGCTGCTGCCGCTGTCGCCCCCTCCCTCCTCCATCCCCTTCCTCCTACATCCCGCCACCGTAGCCCCCTCCCTCCCTAGCTTCCTCCTCCATCTCCCTCCATCCCACCGCCGTCGCCCGTCCCCCCCCCCCCCCGCCGTCACCGCCACCGAGTTAACTCCTCCTACCTCCCACCTCCACCGCCCCCCTCCTTCCCGCCTCCTCCCTCCTTCCTTCCCCTCCTCCCTCGCTCCTCCTTCCCGCCTCCTCCCTCCTTCCTCCCCCTCCTCCCTCGCTCCTCCTTCCCGCCTCCTCCCTCCCTCCTTCCTACCCCTCCTTCCTCCCTTCCTTGTCTCTGTTGTTGTAGAATGTAGGTAATTTAAATGTAGATTTTAGAATGTAGACATTTTAGAATGTAGGTTTTTTTAATAGAATAATTTTTTTGACTATTTTAGGTGGTTTGAATATAATGTAGGTAATTTAAATGTAGACATTGTAGAATATAGATATATAGATAGATGGATGGATGGATAGATGTTAGGGCTAGAACTATGGTATAGATAGGTTGAATGTAGGTGCTTAATATAACTAGTTTATTTATAGTAAGTGCTTAATAGAACTAGTTTATTTATAGTAAGTTCTTAATACAACTAGTTTATTTAGTAAGTAGTTAATAGAACTAGTTCATCACTTTGTGATCAAAGAATGCTATATGAGATTTGATTAATATAGATATATAGATAGATGGATGGAAGGATAGATGTTAGGGCTAGAACTATAGTATAGATAGGTAGAATGTAGGTGCTTAATATAACTAGTTTATATAGTAAGTAGTTAATAGAACTAGTTTATCACTTTGTGATCAAAAATGCTATAAGAGATTTGATTATCTAAAATTTTACTCGGTGGAATATGCAGGCTTTGTACAGTCGTGTCTCCTTGGAGTGATCATCATCCGAGCTACCTCTACTTCCTCTACACCTGAGTCTATGAGCTAAAAGTCCACCTCCTCTTTATCCACTCCTCGGTGTGTTGAATAGAGTAGAACTAGGGTATCTAGTCGGTGAGCTCATGTGCGAATGCTTATGCTAACTGATCCGGATGGAATTGCAAGTTTAAGCATCATTATATGTGTATGAACATCTTTGTATCGCTGGGAAAATTCGAGTGGCCTATGTTTTGCCGAAATGTTGATTCATTTCCATTCCGGCAAATTTCAGGCGCTCGATATGTCCTATTTTTGCAAAGGTCATGCCGGATTTTTTCATCAATTTAAGGATGACTTGTGCTAGAATATGTAGGAAATATCGGGTGCCCCGGATTTGTGTGTTGAGTTTCCTAGTAATTGCCTTCGATCGATTTTCAATTAATGTTTCAACTAAGAACATAGGGAATGTCTCACGACCAAACAGATTTCAGTATGTGGGAATACTACAAAGACGAGCGTGGCCTGTGCGACAGACATTTCCTAGTTGATGATAGGCGCTTCAACATCAAGCTGGACGAGAACTTCAAAGTGGATACAGTAAGTCACAACGACAAGTCTTTTTTCATAATTAAGCATGATTTATGCTTCTTTTGCTTCAACTTACAATTTTAACCTTTTACTATTCTACTAGTGTATCCCCTACCATGCAAGAATTTTTGTATTGGATAAGATTGGTTTCAGTCCTATGAAAACTATGTAGGTAAAGAGAGTTCACTTGAAGACCGAGCGTGGTCATATTTTTGAAGCAAAATTATACAATGCAGACACCTACACGTATTTTGAATGCAAAACTTGGCAAGCACTATGCAAGGCTTATGCATTTGAGCCTGATATGGTTACCACCTTTGACATTCGTCCTGAAGATGATATTGAAGGTAATATCGACATCTGGGTCGATGTGCAGACGCCTCCAGTTCTAGCATTATGTGAGTTTCTCAACCATATTTATGTCTTGGATATTGTTTATTCAAAAATACTTGAAAACTAATTTCTATTGACAGCGTATTTCCAATCAAGCAACCATGTCCATCGCTTGGTAGACATGACCTACCACTGTCCCAAGGCTGAACTAAACTGTGAGGAGATAACTCATTGTGTTTCATGGCTTAAGGATCTTGATGTTGTCAAGACAAATTATTTTCCTGGACATGAAAGTCTTAGTACTCAAAACGTGCGACCAATAGTGGTCGTATTGAACTACGGTCACATCTATTTAGGAAAGATGGTAAAATTTTCACTATTTGTCCTCAGTGCATCTTTTGCATACACTATTTAGGAAAGTATGTTACTACGATGTTCTTCAACAGGGACTCCCGATGATAGTTGTGCCTCATTGGATCGAGCCTAAAGGTCGCATGGCAATGGTTATCTTACGACCAAGACATTGCACATGAGTGCATTCAGGATTTCTAAAACTGAACAAGTCTTAATAGTGAAAGACTGGAGCAAAATTGTGAAGGATCGCAGAGAAATACTAGGGGGCAGCAATCAGAAGTGCAGCCCACAATTAGGAGACAGGTTCATATGCATGCTCCAATATGATGAATCAGGACTGCTACACATGTTCTATACTATTTTACCTAAGAGAGCGAGAGCGATAGAGAGAGAGAGAGAGAGAGAGAGAGAGAGAGAGCAGGAGTGATTAGCTAGCTAGAATGAGTTTGAAGATGATGATGTGCTACACTATGACTATGATGATTAAATAGCTAGTGTTGGTGGTAATGACTATGATGATTATTATTAGCTAGTGTTGGTGGTGATTAGATAGCTATACTATGAATATGATGATTAAATAGTGGTAATGACTATGATGATTATTAGCTACTGTTGTTGGTGATGATATGATGTAAGAGTTTTTATATTAATATGATGATGATGATGATGAGTTACTATATAATTGGGTGAAAGAACCGCAGATTAGTTTCAAGTGGATGGATCCTAGGTGATCAAGTCATGGAGGTTTCAAGTGGATGGATCCTAAGTGGTCAATTCATGGTGATAATACATGACTTGATCACTTAGGATACATCCACTTGAAATTAATCCGCGGTTCTTTCACCTAGTGATTTAATAACTCATTATGATGTAAAAACAATTTCTAAATTGCTACTGTATGAAAACATGTATAAAGGTGTATGAATAACGACATAAAATAAAAAAAGAATACGGAATAATAGCAGTAGCGCGGGCAGTGAGAAGCACTACTAGTAATTACCAGTAGCGCCTATTGCTCCACGCGCTACTACTAAGTAGATATAGTAGCAGTGCGTGTCAACACATGCTACTGCTAATCTTTAGCTATAGCGCCGTAGCAGTAGCGCGGCTACCCGCGCTACTAATAGGCTAAAAACCCGCGCTACTGCTAGGCTTTTCCCTAGTAGTGGACGAACACCTTCGCCAGGTCATCCCAGTAAAAAAATGCTACCCGGCGGGAGCTGTGTTAGCCAAGCCCGAGCGAAGCCCTCTAGCATCAATGGCAAATGTTTCATGGCCACATTACCATTGCCACCGCCGATCTGGACTACCACTTTGTAATCTTCTAACCAAATTTCGGGCTTGGTCCGTGGCTAACCTGAAGTTGTTGGGAATCTCAGCCGCCCGTATGTAACAGCTGAAGCACTTGGGACCTGATGTTACGGAACCACTCGGTACGTCGTGATCTTGGCCCTCTCGTAGGCCCGGCCTCTGTCGACCAGGTTCTGAGCAAAGAGCTCATGTTTAACAGCGGGTCTCGAGTGTCACTCGACGGACGAGTAGGGCTCGGCCTGCGATCACCACACGTGAGTCTGCCTGCAGTAGTAGTGTTGACGCCCGTACATGACATCCTGTGGTGGAGGCATCAGGGCGTGATCGTAGTCGTCGTTACGCCAGGGCGACGCCACTCGATCCCGCCTTAGATCTTCGTGACAATCTCTGGAGGAAGAAGTAGCTCGGCGCTTGCCCGAGCCGTGGGCTATGGGCCGACTAGACAGTCTCCACACACATAGATGTGCTATGGATCCATTCTCTGGACTGGGAAACCGTCGCATTCTGCGACCGTGCTGCCTTGAGGAGTGCCTGGATCTGACGAATCCCTTCTCCGGCTAAAGAGCCATAGGCTTGGATGGAATCCGCGATCCGAGTGGCGGCTGCTAGATTTTGAAGTGGAGTACTGAAGACTTGATACTTATGCGGTTCGTCACTTGAGTGGAGCCGGCGTTTGTGCCGACTGAACTAGGTTGACGGCGCTCGCGTTCATCCAACTCCCTCTGAAGCCACTTGTGGTCATCACGCTCGGCCAGAGTGGCCAGGCGAGTCGACTCCATGGCTAGTGCCTTAGGAGTCGTCCCGGTGATGGGAGTTTTCAGGAGCTGGTCGTTCCTGCAACGGAGATTGTCCCGCTGCTCCCGGGTAAGAGCCTGTGGCACATATAGCTTGTGTTCCAGGAATCCGCCGTTGGTGTTGACGTGGGATGCACCCGCGCGGTCATCCTTGGGCTCTGCGTACCCTGGGGGTACACGGTGCTCAGAGTTATCTGCCATGAGAATCTCGGCAGTCAACTCGATACTTTCGGACTGGGACTCCTCTGAGGAATTGCTGAGTGATTCATCGGAGAGGTCGAGAGTGGGCTCATCGAAATCGATGGCCGCCACTTGTTCTGCCGCCACCTGAGTGGTGACAGCGTGCTTGATCCAGCATTGCAGCCATCAATGCCCGGAGCGCTGGCGACGGTGCACAATGGTGGGATAGTCAACCACTCGGTACAGGGCCAAGGGCTGTCGAAGAAGAACTCCATAAGAGGAAGCGTGGAAGTGCGTCGCGTCATGGACGGGCAACGCCTCCACATCCAGCGGGGCCTCGCCCAGCCACGCTGAGTCGTCGGCGATGAAGGAGATCGTCCCGAAGTGGATTTCACCGCCGACTGACATGATAACGATGAAGAAAATACACCTACACCGTGAAATTTTCCTAGACGCCTAGCCCCACGGTGGGCGCCAACTGTCGGGGTTATGATCCTGACAATGAGTATTAGGGGGTACGAATAAGGGGCAGAGACTAGCTACGGCATAGGTGTAACACTCGGTGTTTAACGAGTTTAGGCCCCTCACTCGGTGGAGGTAAAAGCCCTACATCTCGTGCCATGACACTTGCTTTGATTTGATGGGTATAGTTACAGAGAGTGAACGTGTCCGGCCAGGAGAAGGGGAGCGGCTTATATAGAGTTTGCTGCGGCCCCATGTTTCCATGCTGCCGGAGCAATAAATGCCATTGAATGAGACAGTTACTAGTATAATGAGCCTCTACTACAGCTGTTACAGGTAACAGTAGCTATAACTCTATTTAGTGGATGACTTAGGATTCCTCGACTGTTGTAGCTCCCACGACGCCTTCCTGTCCTGTACGTCCGAGTGGTAGTCCGTCCGTAGAGCGTGTGGTTGTCCGACTGCTGCAGAGCCGTCCGAGTGATCCTCCTGATGTATCATCCGAATGCTGACACGGTCCAGAGACCTAACAATGATGATGATGGGCCCCCTATGGGTCCCAAATGATTGGTCCATGACCCTACCTGTAATAGGTGACCCCATCACCCAATCCTCTTTGCATCACCATCGGCGAGCACCACCATCTATTTGTGCCTCCCTCGTGGACATCTAGCCCTAGGATGGTCGGCCCAAACGCAACCTAATCTCGGTGAGGTGGAATGGCCAGGTGGGGGGAGACGTAGCGTGTAGGGGATTAGGCTAGTCCTAATTGGAGTAACTTAGGTAGTAACATAGCGCACTCCAAGAAAAGTTTGCTTATGTGGCAAGTAGTTAGTGAGAGGTGGTAACATAATATGTTAGTGTCACATAGCGCTTCCCAAAATACGATGAGTCTACAGGTTAATTAATGAAGTCATCTATGATACTACTATTATGTTATTTAACATTATGAAGGTAGTAACTTAGATGTCATATGCATGACACTAGTCTAAGTTACTTCCCACTATGACCAGCCTTAAGTATCCCCTCCTCCTCTCGCAATCCACCATTAATTACTCACCTTGGGAACCGCAACGTGACCACCCCCATGCACAGGTGTTGTGACTCGCGATGTGGCATGGGAAGAGCACTTGTTGATCAGGAAAAAACGCACCCTCGTCGCGCCAGCGTCCCGCATCTCTCCTCTCTGTATCAAACTCCCCGGCTGGAACTCCAGCAGGGAGACGTCAGGATCGGGCACGAACGCGCATGGCAGTCCCGTGTCGCACGAGAGCCGGGTATCACATGCCACCCCCCCTTAGAGCATCTCCAGCCGCGCCCCCAACAGGGCCCCCAGGGCGACTTTTTCGCACCGGCGCCGAAAAAACCCCCCAGTCACGTCCCCAAGACGCCGAAATCTGCCGGCTCGGCCTGTTTTTGGGCCCGACGTTCCCAGGCCGAATCCAGCGCACTGGTGGGCGCTCGGGGGCTCCGGCAGAAGGGAAAACCATGTCTGGGCCACACTATTAGGCGAAAAGTCAAGACAAACGTCCAGATTCGCCCCCCACCCCGCGCCCTCCCGCCACCTTGCGGATCCCGGCGCCGCCCACCGCCCACCACCGCTAGATAGGCCATTCCTCGATGGAAAAGAGAGATGGTATCGCCATGGCAACCTCTCCACCACCTTCCTGGGCGAGTTTTCTGACACTCCGGCCGCGCAGGTCGGGATACCGGCGGCTGTGTGCCCACCACGCCCGCCAGGTGTTCGGTGAACTTGTCTGCTCGGCGATGGACTCGGACGACGAGGAGGCGCTCGCGGCGCTGCTGGAGGAGGAAGCCGATGCCGTCGTCGAGGACGAAGAGCATCTCATGGTCCTCGCCGCCCTGGCCAGCCTGCTCGCGAGCAATGGAAAGCCGCGACGAGGTGGTTTGGCGCCAGGGCGGCTGAAAGCAAAGAACTGGCATCGATTGGAAGGCTAGTGCATGCTCTACTCCGACTACTTCGCCGACGCTCCACTGCATGGGGACAAAGTATTTCGGTGCCGTTATCGGATGATCCGAAAGCTTTTCCTCGGGATTGTGAATTCCACCCAGGAGTCCGACAGCTACTTCAAGTGGAAGAAGGATTGCACCAGCAAACTTGGATTCACCTCAACCCAGAAGTGCACGATAGCTATGAGGATGCTTGCATACGGAGCTCCCGGTGATTCACTCGACGACTATGGCCGCATGGCCGAGTCCACGACGATTGAGTGTTTCTACAAGTTCTGCAGGGTAGTGGTGGCAGTGTTTGGACCGCAATACTTGCGATCACCCAATGCTGAAGACACTGCTCGGATCCTAGCACAGAATGCAGCAAGAGGATTTCCTCGGATGCTTGGAAGCATCGACTGGATGCATTGGAAATGGAAATACTGTCCATTTTCTTGGCAGGGGATGTACAAAGGCACCAAAGGCGGTTGCAGTGTGGTACTTGAGGCAGTGGCCACACAGGACCTCTGGATTTGGCACTCCTTCTTTGGTATGCCAGGAACTCACAATGACACTAACGTGCTGCAATGCTCTGCTGTATTTGCCAAGCTAGTTGAAGGTCATTCTCCTCCGGTGAACTTCGAGGTCAATGGGCGGTACTACAACAAGGGATACTACCTAGTAAATGACATCTATCCGAGATGGTCTCTTCTTCAAACCGAAGGGGAGATCCCCAGTAAGATAAGATTGAATTCATCTCAGAGCTTTGGAATAATAAGATGGACCAAGCACCCACCAACTTATTTGATTCGGATACTGTCAATCTACTGTCCATCTTTCTCTTTAGTTTTCTCCTTTCTTTCTCCTCGTCCTATCTCCATTGGATGGACTTACGAAAGAATAATAGATCCTAGTTACTAGTAGTTAATCAAGTCAGAGTAGGGTGCCCGAGAAGCTTCTTGCCGAAGACTATCTCAAACCCTGTTCCAGGAGGCAAGAACTCCCACTTTGTGAAGCTTAAGGAGGCTTGCAGGAAGGATGTCAAGCGGGCATTTGGTGTGCTCCAATCTCGATTTGCTGTTGTCCGGTACCCCGCTCGGACCTGGTCGAAAGATCAAATGAGGGAGATCATGACTTGATGTGTCGTCTTGCACAACATGATCATTGAGCACGAGCAGGAAGAGCCAGTGTTTGACACTGAACCATATTATAGGCATGGTCCTCTTGCCAAGGTTGATCACCAGCTACCGGCAACCTGGACTGCCTTCCTCAACATGCGTCAGGAGATCCGAGACTCACAGGTGCACAACAACTGTAGTAGGATCTGGTGGAGCACCTATGGAGGCTCAAGGGCAACGCGTAGCTCGACGTGTGATGAAATATGAGTTTTTATTTGTTGAACTATATAATTTGTATTGAACTATTTGTTGTTGAACTATTTGATTTCTATTGATTTTTCTGTGATGAACTATATGATAAAAAATAATGTCTATTGAATTTGCGCCGAAGCACGACGAATATGGGCCGATTTGCGCCGATAGCGGGCCGATTTTGCACCAAAGTGGGCTGCAAAGCGGGCAAATTTGCTCCGAAATTGAGCCGATATCGGCGCCTGGGGGCAACCTGGGGCGGCGGCTGGGAACGCAGTCGCCCCTAAGCCGATTTTAGCGCCGGTTCCCCTCCAGGCGTCGATTTTTCAAGCCCCTTGGGGGGCCAACGGCTGGAGATGCCCTTACCAACCTGATCACTGTCCTTTGAGAATCATAAGCAGCTCACCTAATAATCAATGGCAACACCGAAAGGGGTACACGACAAAAGCTGGAAAGCACTAGTGAGCAGCAAGCGAAGATGGCACCTGAAAGCAGTGAGAAGTGAGAACAGAGAGCCGGAGGACAGAGCCTTCACCATACAGCAACAACAGGATTGCACACAGTTATATTATCGTAAAATTATCCTTCAATTGCACGCACAGAATAAGATGTGTGGTGGAAGAGATAAAGATATATTCGAAACATGCATCTTAAATGAGATCTTGATCACATCAGCAGCACGCAGATCAAGGCAAGCTACGTGTTGGCCTGCTCCCTGCTGGTGTTGGGACATCAAGGCTTGAGCTGTGTTCATCCTCCGACTTGCCAACATGATATATTAGAAGCCACATGACCGTGATAAATTCGCCGCCATTGCCGAGCTGCCTGGCATGGGAATCCAGTTTGCAGTTCTGTGCAGAATAGCACAACATTTCCACCCACACCCCAAATATAACTTCTAGCAAGTCAGGCTTGCTCGACTCCAAGACGACAAGCTCCGCAGCAAGGTGAACTGCGTAGTCAATAGCAAATTCACGAGAACCAGCAGCCTCTGTTTTTCCACCAACTTGGGAGAACTGAAACATATAGTAAGTAGATCGATATAAGCTCCCGCAATATGTCCAAAATTTACGAGTTGTTGTAATGGAAAGGTATACGGTAAATCTGAAGTTGACTAAATACTTAAATTAGAGAAATATCAGTGTATACCTCTCCCTTGAGTATAGACCGAGCAAGTTCCTGCTGTTGTATGATCCTGCAGGAGTCATTGGGGCCCTCATGGTGGAACAATTCCTTGAGCATGCAGCGCCAACTCTTTTTGGGTGACACAGCATTTGGCGGCCGTAAGTTCCAAGGTAACACGTCAAACGAATTTGTACGCCATTTCATGTGCAAATTCTTGCGGGTCTGGGAATACAGGGCATGGCGAATAAGGCCAGGCAGCATGGCGGGGTTCGCCACCAGAAGGAACATCATGTAATTGGATAGCACCTTGACCGCCTCAGCTAGCTTTTCCCCATGCTTTACCTTGGATTTACACAAGTAGATGTCAGTAGCAATGTGCCAAATAAGGATGCTCCGATCAAGGTCAATTTTCACACTCCAGTGACTCCATTCTGCACGATCCTCACTTAATCCCCTGTTCTCCAGAATGTGGGCCCCTCTCGAGTTCCTGGAGTCTATGTCTGGCAATGACTTGCAGAGCAGATCCTTGAGATCTGTCTCCGAGATGTCGGCGGTGCCCGAGAAATGCAGTCTGCTCCACCAGTCCTCGAGCCCCACCATTTTTGCCAGCCTCCTGCCTAGATCAGTCTGGTCATGGGTGCACAGGTGGAACAAGTTATACTGCCCAATGGAGCCCGACCACCTTCTCTTTCTTGTTGCATGCACACGTCGGCGAAGAGATTTGAGTAAGTCTAGGAGCGGTGTCAAAAACATGACGCGCAACAACATACACATCCATGATGACCCTAATGTCCCAGACACTGATATGATCTCCACGATCAATGCCCCAATTACCAAAACATAGGTGATGGCAACATCAGCTCTGCTGTAACCCAACTTGTTGCTGAATTTGAACAGCATGAGTGCAGCGATGGTTAAGGCAAGAGAAATTATACGGATGCAACAGCCATACCATGTGTGGATTACCGCTGCCTTGGTGTACAGGGTGTCATACATCAGGGACAGCTCCATCTCTACCAACTTGTGCAAGTCTTCCCCACCGAGACCATATGCGTGCAGCCACTTACATGAGTCCTCCGGCCCGATAATAGTACCGCCAAAGAGGTGGATGCATATCGGGAACATCATGTAAGCGGCAACCAAAAACTCCTCCTCGTTATCTGTTCGATCTGCCAAACCATCCGGCATAGCAAATTCCGAAACAAAACCAAGCCTTCTACACTCGCTCTGGAGTCTGCCCATGCTACCATGCTTGAGGGCCCATGTCCTCTCGCCATACTTGAGGACACCGACGATGAACATCATGATGGCAGCTCGGAGGAGCAAGGTCTCACTACCGGCAATATACCTGTAAAGGACATAAGCAGCTGCAAGGGCCTGCACGACAAGAGTGAGCAAGTGCCGGAGCCAGAGCCGGCTGTCCTCAAGGGCGTAGGCGGTGATGCTGTCCGGGCCACCAAGGTGCACCAGCAGGAACGGTGCCCAGAAGGCCACGAGCTGGTGCCCCCGTGACGTGCTGCTGGTCACGGATAGGTGGCCAAGAGCATATATTGCCGTGGAGTCGGCCAGGAGGTACACCAGCCAGAGGAGGAGCCTCATCACAGTGGAGCCTCCACGCCGCCGGATCCCGGCAAACAACAAGAGGAAAACTTGAAATGTGAAGCTGAGGAGGACCAGGAACTGAATCGCCCATTCGTTCCACAACTGCACAAGTTGCCCCCCTTCCACAGCCGCCATTGCTACCTCCCCTCCCTTCAATGTTTGATTGTGTCTGTCGGATAACAACTAAACCTTGTTAACAAAGTGAATTAATTTGTGTGCACTCGACTATAGTTACCTTTTTACTTGGTGTTCTTCATTTTAAAATCTCCATGGTGTTAATTCAACCATTACAATATGTACTACTTATACTAAAATTGTAATGTTTATTTGCAAATACCTTCAAGGATCAATTTAAATTTAATAATACAGTGTTTATGTAGCAATCTACATGGTACTCTTGAATCTGTTGGCAGTCAACTTTAAAAAGATTGATGCGGCGAATTCTATGATGGCAAGTAAAGAGAATAGAGAAAGTAAATAAGGTAGGATGACTTACATTACAAAAAGTAGGTACTTACGAACGTAGTAAACACTACGCACAACGCGAGCTGCTGGAAGAGCACACAAGCGTTGGGCTATCTCCCTGCTATATATTGTTGCATAAACGCTAGGACTCAAATACAGTCATGCATCTCAACACTACATATAGTTGGCGCTACATACTTCAGTTTATTTCATAAATTACTCCAACAGGACAAGACGTGCACTTTACAAAGAAAAGGGGCCAACCAGAAACTCTTAGAAAATGAAACTGCATGCTCAAGTCTTCTCCCGAAATTAAAACAAGAGGTCTTATTAGGAATAATGGACAGGCCGGGTCAACTGTGTGACAGCGTGATGCATGTTCACTTCTAACATGCTTTTTTGCGCACTTTGGGGGAAAAATAATCTTTTTACAAACCACTTCTGTTCTAAGTCTAACCAAATGATGTGAAGAGCACCACAATGGCTGCATCATGGCACTAAAAAAAAAAGAGCATTATGGCATGGATCTAATGTCATCCTAACCCAATAATGCAACCCATGCATGTGACATCAAAACATGTAATGTGACTTTGGCCAGCAAACCTAATGAAAATTTAGGCCTTCCCTTTGTACTTGAAGCACGTTGTGTTTGGCTATACATGTTCAACCGATTATTCTCTTACCAGCTAAGATAGGTCTGATGGGAATATTTTAGCTGTTGGAAGTATAGTTCGGTTGGAACCTCCGTTGGGAAACACTATTTATGTGTCGCTCGGGCACTAGATTTGAGAAACAAGAATTTTAAAAAAGGGTTCAACTTTCTGTTGCGTCAATTAATTAGTATCACTGCCAGTAGCACAACTAGTTTCATCACATTCTAGTGCACTTCAATAAATTTTTAGTGTGTGAGCTGGTCTCATGCAGCAACATATAGCAACTACGTAGCCATGATGCTTCCTTTTTAGCGCCATGACGCAGCCATTGTGCCAATAGTATTCAAATATATATTCTACCACCTAGGGGTAGTTACCCCACATATCCCACATAGAATCATGTGGTATTATATATACTACTTTATCATTTCAAATATGTTCATACACTATAACTAAGGTATGCAAGTTATATGGAAAAATGGCATATGAGTCCATAGTTTTTTGTATATTTTGAAAATACCTTCATATTTGTACGTATAAATCAACAGACTAAAAAACTGTACATACTATCTAAAAAGTAGGATATAATATACTACCTAAATTTCTTATATACTACTACATACTACACGTACATACTCTCAGTTTTGACAGATACTACATACAAAATACAAAACTCATGTGAGGGTAACTATCACTGGTGGTAGGAAACATTTGTCATATATATATAGTTTTTTTTTTGCGGGGGATATACAAAATACCTTCATAGTTGTTTTGCGGGAGTATATAGTTGGTGCTGTACATGCTTCAGTTTATTCATAATCAACTTCAACAGGACACAATGTGCCCTTTGTAATGAAAAGGGACCACCTCGAAGTCCTAGAAAATAAGAAGGCATACTCAGAGTAGGGCGTTTTGGTGCCCAGGCTCATCTGCACCCAGTTAAAAAAAATTCGTAAAAAATTCAAAACAAATTCAAAAAATTCCAAATAAAATTTGTGTGGTAGACAATTTGATGCGTGAGGCCCGCTCCAAATTTCAAGTCATTTGAACATATGAGCAGCTCTCAGAAAAAAGACAAGTCAGGCCAAAACAGTACATGAACAGTAAACATTTTTATAGACTCCCAATTTGTCTTTTTTGCTGAGAGCTGCTCATATGTCCAAATGACTTAAAATTTGGAGCGGGCCTCATGCATCAAATTGTCTACCACACAAATTTTATTTGGAATTTTTTGAATTTTTCTAATATTTGTTTTGATTTTTTTCGTCGGCGTGGGTGGGTGGGTGCAGATGAGCTCGGGTGCAGAAATGGATTTTGGGCATACTCAAGTCTTCTCCTGAAATAAGAAACAAGTGGCTGAATAAGCAATAATGGACAGGACAGGCTGGGTCAGCTGTGTGACAGCGTGATGCATGTTCACTTCTAACATGCTTCCATGCGCAATTTGGGGGGAAAACAGAAGGAAATGAAAAAGACAAGTTGTGTGTTGCATTTGCATGACATACTGATCTTAGTTTACTTAGCCTAGTTTCTCTTTCTTACTATTTGGGTCTGCGTAAAGAGTCAAACCGATATTCGCTAGAAACTACTCCCTCCATTCTACAATATTTCATGTTTAACATAAGGACACAATCTTGAAGATGCAGGTTTCAACGTTATTCTTATATATATGTCAGTACGATTTAAACCTTTTTACATAATCATGAAATATTTTTCATGACAAAACAAATTTTGAGAGTTTTTTAGATCACAATCTTGTTTGCCAAAATTTGGTGAATTTCAATTATTTTTTTCCCAACTGAGCTTTACCCCTCCCCTACTTGCCCAACCCAGTTCACCCCACTCAGATCGGATCAAGCAACTCGCTCATGTCCGGCTTTTTGGTTCGAGCGGATCGATTTCACCGCCCATCCTTTTCCAGCGCATTGCAGCACGGTCACCCAATGTCCTGGCCAGTTCGAGCCGCTGCTATACTGCCTCCGCTCTACCCAGCACGGTCACACCACGTATTGCTTGCCTACCAGTCGTGCCATTGTCTAGCCCCAGACGTTCGTCATGCTTCCGCCGCCTCCGTCCGCTAATCACGAGCGCATCCAACCGTCCCGTCTCCTTACCCTGTTACCCTGACGTCCGCCACCAGCCATCACCACATGGACGCGGCTCGTCTGACGTACGGCCCACACACTGACATGTGGGTCCGGATCCACATGTCAGCGGCCCAACGCAGGGGGCCATACGTCAGGGGATCCGGCTCCTCACCGCATCCCTGTTACCTGGCCACTAGCTTCCCCGCGCCTCAACCCCCTGGTTGTGCCGCCCTACTCCGGCAGATGACAAAAAACAGGCCCGCTCCCCAGTTAACCCGATTGCGACTCTCTAGCATGTTGGAAATATTAGCATTTTTTCGACTAATCTAATCCATGTATAAGCAGTAAACATGGCAAATACAGTATGCATCTCATACCAATACCTAAGCATGTGAGCACGTACAGTACATAGAACCGAAACATCTATGAACAGCACATATACGGCTAGCACATGTACGAGTAAACTAGGGATGAACAGGTCATACCCTTCGGTTGGCCAGGTCAACGCGGCGGCAGCAGCAGCCGCCTCGGCGTCGTCGTCAGCCATGGGGTCGATGCAGGGGAAGTAGTGGAAGCAGAGGCGGACAGAGACGGGGACGGATCGGGAGCAGTCGCGTCGAGACGCTCCCTAAAAACCTTATTGACATTCTCCCGGGAAGGATCACGAATGATAGGGTTCCGAAGTCACCTACTCTCCCGACCAACCGTGCAAGCGGTCGTCGGGATGGGATCGCTGGAAGCAGCACAAAGAGAGAAACAGTAGATGACAGCTAGGGTTATGCGAGAGAGAGTGAGTGAACTGAGTTAGGGTGCACCACTGCTCCGCGCCTTCTTAAGGCACACGACCGAGTCCGCGAACAACCCATGGTCCAACGTCTCGCACGGTGGCGCTTCCATAACCGACTCGTTAATTAATTAACAATAAATTAACCATTCCTGACAGGCAAAAATAAGATTCGACTAGGCTCATTCCAGCAACCCGCGGCGCGCGCGCGTCGTGACGAGGCGAGGCGAGGCGATGCGAAGCGGGCGGTGGAGGAGAACGAGTGCGTGTGTACAACTCTTATTCCCAAGCTCCCAATAGCAAGTGATACGGTAGCCCTTATAAAGAGGTCTCACTCTTCTTACTGTAGCAGTATGGTACTAAATTTTTTACACTTTTCACCACTTGTCGTATACATGCATGGGCCTCAGAGATTAACCAGGAATTATTGTCTTATATGGGCCTAAGCCCATCCATAATCCATCATAGCGTGTGCCTACTGCTACTCGAACATCCACTTCTGTTGATGTCGTCATACGAGGGCTCTTCCTCTGCATATTATTTCCTCTTAGTGAAAAAAAGAAGGAAGTTGTTTTTTGAGAACTGATGACAGTGAGATTCTCGCACTGCCTTTTGTATTAATAAATTAAGGGGGGTGGGGGTAGAGTGTCCAAATCTTTACATGTTACATTAGGAGGAGGCGGGGGAGGGGGGGTTAGGTAAAGTAGCTAATACAAAGAATCACAGCGAGCTAGCTATGGAAAAAATGTAAAAACGTCGATAACTACCACACGTGTGGTATCTAGTGGGGTTGTGCCGCACGCCCTGTGTGGCACGGAGACGACCCCGCCCGCACGACGGCGTCCAGGCGCAGGTAGCCACAGCCCGCCCATCTGGTGTGTGGCACAATCGCCCACACGTCCGGGCGATCGATCGCACTGCCCGCGCGACCTAACGCGCCCCCTCGTCCCGACCTACCTTCCAACCCCAGTCCGACCTGCCGCCGTTGTCTCGTACCTCTCGATCCCCTACCTCCATGGCCTTCCTTCTCTAGTTGCCATGGCAGCCAGAGCAGATCCCGAGCGCCTCCCCACCGGTACCCACCCCACCCCCCCAAACCCCGCCCTCTCGAGACGACAAGCTAACAGGTGGATCTCTGATCTCCTTCTATCTCTCGTCCTTCTTCTATCCATAAAATTGAAATTGCAGATTATGATCGCGAGTAGATCCACGCTGTCATGGCAAACACACCACGGATTTGTGTGTATTCACATTTGCCTACCAACATATGCCAGATCTGCCATATTCTATCCTAGAGTTGAGCTAAGCTTCTGGGTTGGCTTGGTGGGATTAGTTGCTACAGAAGGATGGGTAGGAATCACTAAAAATAGGGGAAGAAAGGAGGAATTTGGCATATGAAGGGAGGAAAAATAATTGCCACTTGTATCTGACGTTAGTTGCCACCTATCTTTGCCGTCAGCTGCCACAATATTATGTTATTACTTGCCATCATATTATGTTGGCTGTTGCCATCGGTTCAAAATGATAGTTGGCATCCGGATTTTAGAAAAGAGAATGAATGTGCATGTCCTACTTGCCATGATGTGTTGGTTGTCTACGCGAGAAGTGTGATAAGATTGTCGTGTTATCTTGTATGTGCAAACAGCAAGAATGCATTTTGCGGATATTGATGTGTTCTTGTTCATGCAGTGACTGAAAACACAGTGGGAGAAAAAGCGGAAAAATGAATCATGAAGACGGCACTGATCCTTGGTTTTCTCAAAGGCCGGAAACGCCCCCTTGGGATGCAGCAGAGTACAATCAACTCATTTCTGCAGGGCCGTTGCTGCCACTACTAGAGCAGTACGCGAGCATCGGTACGATGCATGATAAAAAAAGGGACAGTTGCCATGTTTGTGACGAGGAAGATGGCATTCTACTTATGTCCTACAATGTCATTTTTCGCAGGTTCTTATGACCCAACCACACACATGGGGATACCATGGCAAGTTCAGGCACAGGGTGCTAACGCTGACAGATGTACGGGCGACCAACTTCAAGTAGCCAATGTGGCAAATCAAGGTAATGCATACGAAAAAGAAACATACTGGTCTAGCCATGAAATTAAACTTGCAAGGATGGCAAAGACTTACAAGTTATATGAAAAAATGTAGGACCTTCATGCAGTACGTGGCAAAAGGCGGCAACCATGTACCTGCCATCAACATCGTACACAGGTGAGTCTATGAAGTGAAGTTTTGGACAGTGAATTAGGAGAAGGAACATAGGTAACATTGGGGTTTTCATGGTGCCTAGATAGCTGCAGTTGCCATGCCTGGACAACTGCAGTTGCCATGTATAATCAAAATGTGATTGCAATGTCTAAACAACTGTGGGTGACAAGTGTGAACAAATCTTTGAGGCGTGGTTGGACCACTACATGTGCCATCACTAGTAGAAAACAGGGCTTTTGTTCGGGCATGGCAAGCCCATTAGTCCCGATTCAGTCACGAACCGGGACCCATGGGGGCATTCGTCCCGGTTCGTGAGCCCAGGGGGCCGGCCGGGGCCTCGTGGGCATTGGTGCCGGTTCGTATGGAACCATTTTTCCCGGTTCGAGGCACGAACAGGGACTAATGGGCCACGCTCCTGGCCCACAACCATTGGTCCCGGTTCTTGGCATGAACCGGGACAGAAGGCCCGGAGTTAGTACCGGTTCTAGCCACGAACCGGGATAAATGAGTTGCCTATATATACCCCATCGCCGCAGCAGAGCACTCCACAGTGCTTTATTTTTTCAGGCCGTCGAGGGGAGGGCATTTAGGTGATACCATTGTCCGTTTTGTACACGAAGTGCATCTAGTTTTTGCCGTAATCCTCTCAACTTTCTTGCACATGCTATGTGGATGAAATGGTGATACCATGCCAACTTTCAACCTTTTCAGAGTTCATTTGAAATGCTTTGCAATTTTAGGGTCTTATAGCTAAAAATAATTAGTAAATGCATGAAAAATGGTGCATGAAAAATAACAAATAAAATAAATAATTAATTAGAAACAAAATAATATAAACTTTATTAAAATATATAAGTAGAAACAAAATAAAATAAACTTTAATAAAATTTATGAAAATAAAATTAACAAAGTATTTTCTGTTCAAAACATTATAAGAAACCTCTAGTATTATTGAAACTAAAATCATATAAAATTGATGCAACTAAAATTATCGAAGTATTTTCTGTTCAAAATCATTAAAAGCAAAAAGAATTTTCATAAAGAACTTTTTTTGATAGAAACTTTAATAGCAAAAAGAATTATCTTAAAGTAAAATCAATAAGTAATTAGAAACAAAATAAAATAAAATAAATAAGTATTTTGTTGTAAGTAGAAACAAAATAAAATAAATAAAGCAAAAAAAACTGGGGAAAAAATAAAAAATGTCACCTACTGGGCCACGACGGCCTGAATACGACTAGAAACCCATCAATGGACCAGGATTCAGGCCCGCAGAAGGCCCAGCAGGCCCACAGGCATAGCAGTGCAAGATTAGGCCCATAGGCCTGCAGTTCAGAGGAGTTCAATGGAGATGGCGGAGCAGGGCTTATAAACAGGTCCTGCCGCTCCTCGGCAAGCGAGGTGGGACTAAACATCCCACCGCACCACGGCTTTTGCAGGCGCAGGACATTGGTCCCGGTTGGTGCCACGAACCGGGACCAATGCACACCTTTGGTACCGGTTGGTGGCACGAACCGGTACCAATGCCCCCCCTTTAGTCCCGGTTGGTGCCACCAACCGGGACCAAAGGCCGCCGCTTCCCGCCCTTTGGGCTGCTGAAAAGCTTTGGGTATATAACCAACACTTGTGAAAATTTTCATCTTCATCTCGCAGTTGCCCCTGACGACCCCTCGACGACATCGACGCCGCCAGGCTGCCCCGACGCCGCCCGCCGCCCCCGCCGTCGCCGTCGCCATCGCCCGCGCCCTCGCCGTCGCCGCGCCCTCACCCGACGTCGTCGCCGCGCGCCGTCCCTGCCCCGAAGCGCGCCGCCCCTGCCCCGCGCCCTCGCCGTCGCCGCGCCCTCGCCCGTCGCCGTCGCCCGTGCCCGTCGTCGCCGTCGCCGCGCGCCGCTCCTGCCCCGATGTATTTTTTAGATATATGTATTTTTTATGTATGTTCATATATGTATGTATGTATTTTTTACATGTGTTTTGTATGTATGTATGTATTTTTTTTCAATTGTAATGATGTTCTAAAAATACATATATGCAAAAGTTAGATTTTTAGAAAAGTTTGTAAAAAATACATCAAAGTTAGGAAAATTTAGAATGTGCTAAATATGTCAAAAATGTCAAAAATGATGTTTAGATTTTTGTGGTTGTAAAAGAGTTAATGATGTTAATTTTTGTGGTTGTAAAAGAGTTAGGAAAATTTAGAATGTGCTAAATATGTCAAAAATGTTTTTTTGTTCATAGAAAGTTTTTTGTTCATAGAAAGTTTTTTGTTCATATACAGAAAGTTTTTATATATGACTATGGATATATGAGCAATGATGATCCATGGATGTATGCATTGATATATATGAGAAACGATGTTCATAGAATATTTACCAAGTATATATGTATTTTTGTTCATAGCATTTTTTCCATTTATATATGTATGTGGCTATAGATGGATATATATGAGAAATGATGATCCATGGAAAAGTTTTATATATGCAAAAGTTACATTTTTAAAAAAGTTTTATATATCTAGCTAGGAAAGGAAGAAGAAGAAAAAGAAGGAGAGGAAAAATGAAAATAAGAAGAGGAAGAAAGGAGAAGAAGAGGAGAGGAAGAAGAGGAGAAGTAAAAAAGAAGAGGAAAAAAGAAGAAAAAGAAGAGGAGAAGAAGAAAGGAATACAGGAGAAGAAGAAAAAAATAGATATTCTATTTTTTTCTTATTCTCCTGTATTACTTTCTTCTTCTCCTCTTTTTTTTCTTCTTTTTTTCTTCGATCTTCTCCTCTATTCCTTTCTTCTTCTCCTCTTTTTATTTCTTCTTTTATTTCTTCAATCTTCTCCTCTATTAATATCTTCTTCTCCTCTTTTTATTTCTTCTTCGTCTTCTTATTTTGTATCGGATATGTCGTTGTCGATATACCCCATGTCCCGATAACTTCAACACGAGGGGGGGGGTCGACCTACCCCCTCCCCGATAACATTATTTTCCCATGTATGTATGTCGTTGTTGTCGATATAACCCCCTCCCGGATAACCTCGACCGTGATAACTTATACCACGGGAGCACCCCCGGCCCTCTCGCTCGACCAAAACTCTCGAGGACACCCAAACCCTAGAAAAAAAAACGATGTCGGTCTCCTACCCCCTCCCGCCGCGCCCCTACCCTTGAAGCGTTGCCGAGGCCACCCCAAACCCGGAATAAGCTAGGTCTACGTTTGCACTAATATATCCACCTGCTGTCATGTTTGTGTAATAATTGCCATGTTGTAATATTTGCAGAAACAATGGAGCACGGACGAGACGAGGAAGCAGGAGAGGTGTTGGGGGACATAATCTTAGCCGGAGGTGATATATTGTCATATCTTAACGACAATGATGGTCTGGAAGAACAGGGTGAAGAAGCAGGCTATGGTGATCGAAGAGTGGAGGAGGAAAGACATGATTATGATGGCTCCGGTGACCCAATGCTGGTGCAAGAAGGAGCCCGTGGTGACGGCTCCGGTGACCGAACAGAGTCCGGCCAGGTAAATATATTAGTTAAGCCTGTGCTGACTAGCTAATTGATGCATTCATTGTTTTGGTATGTACACATATTAATTAACTCTCGTCTTTCTTCTTTTTTCTAGCCATCCGGATCGAGCACAACTTCGGTAAAGAGACGAGGCCCGAAGAGAAAGTTGCGCTCGGATGAAAGGTTTGAGATCACAGCAATCACGCGCGACGGCCAACCGATTGAACCCATCCAGACAAAGGATGCATTTGTTGCTCAGTGCGGGGTTCTTGTTAGGGACAAGATCCTGATCAGCATCCACCAATGGTATAAGCCTAAGAAGGAAGACCCTGAGGTGTCTTATGTCAATGATATGCAGAAAGATGATCTTTGGACTGAGCTGAAGGCAAATTTCACCCTACCGCCAGAGGAGGATCCGGAGAAGCCAGCTAAAGAGAAATTACGTGAAACAACCGTCGATACTGAAGTGAATGATGAAACTGATGACGAAGCACAAGGGGATGAATAAGATGGGCAATCAGAAATCATGGTACCTCAGCCACCATATGTTGGGAAGAGATTTGATTCGTTTGAAGATGCCAAGGAATTCTACCAGAGATATGCAATGTTCCATGGGTTTGTGGTCAACACCGAATACCATAGGAAAATTAAAAAAACTAACGAGTACAGCAGAGGTGAGATGAGGTGCAATAAGGCACGAAGGAACAAGAAGGGTAAAGGTGTTGCGCCTGTCGTGCCGGAACGAAAGAGATGTATCATTGTCAAGACGGAATGCCCTGTCCGGTGCCTAAACGTAGATGGAGCATGGTGGGTGGTCACTGAATATTTTAACAAGCACAACCATGAACTCATAAAGAAGTTTGACCTGGTAAAATTTCTGAGCGCCGACAGAGGATTCAGTCCCCTCGAGAAGAAATTCATAAAGCTGCTACATGATTGTAACATCGGTCCATCAAGAATGGTCCAGATACTGTCCATGATCCACACCAAAAATGGAACTCTGAGTAGCATGCCCTACATACCAGCAGACTTCACAAACCTAAAGGCAAAGTACCATAGAGAGAGCAGGTTGGCTGACATAGAAGACACGATAGCCTACTTCGACAAGAAAGCAAAAGAAGATCCTGATTTCTTCTACAGGATAAGATTGGACGATGAGGACCGTGTCAGGAACATGTATTGGGTGGATGGTGCTGCAAGAAGATCCTACAAACATTTCTGAGATTGCATTTCATTCGACGCGACATATCTCACTAATATGTACAAGATGCCCTGCGCTCCATTCATAGGAATAAATAACCACAATCAGTCATTGGAGTTCGGTTGCGGGCTCGTTCGGAACAAAGATACGGATGGGTACACTTGGTTGTTCAAAATATTCTTGGAGTGCATGGGTGGACTTGCTTCGATGAACATAATAACAGACCAGGGTTTTAGCATGCGTGCAGGCATAGAGGAGGTCTCTCCGTTGGCAGTGCACAGGCACTGCAGGTGGCATATTATTAAGAAGGCTGAGGAGATGCTAGGACCATTCTTTGCTGACCATCCAGAGCTGCACAAGGCATTCGAGTTGTGCGTGGACCACAGCTTGACGGTGGAGGAGTTTGAACAGAGCTGGACAGCTATGATTGAAACATATCAAGTCCAAGACAACGAGACGCTTACTAGCCTGTGTGAGAAGCGAATGTACTGGTTGCCGGCCTACTTCATGCAGTGCTTCTTCCAATTTTTGCAGACTACGCAGCATAGCGAGGGGTTCAATGCTGTTCTGAAGCGGTACGTGAGCCCTGGCAACTCATTGCTGCAGTTTGCCAAGCAATACACAGCTTTGCAACAGAAAATACTGGGATCCACTACAGGAAACAGCTACTTTGCCGTCTGCCACGGCGGACGGCAAAGGCTCGAAAGGCGGACGGCAAAAGGCTCCGGCAAAGAAGGCTACGGTAAACAGCTGCTTTGCCGTCTGCTTCCTGGCGGCGGACGGCAAAGGCTCTTTGCCGTCTGCGGCGGACGGCAAAGAGGGCGGACGGCAATAATTGCGCTGTCAGTCCGTTAAGTGGCTAACGGCAGACCTTTGCCGTCCGCCGCAGACGGCAAAATTTCTCTGGTCTTTGTCGTCCGCCGTATGATGTCATCTACACGTCACTAGATGGCAGGTTCTTTGCCGTCTGCCACTGAGGGCAAAGTGCAGGTTCTTTGCCGTCTGCCACGGATGGCAAAGTCTTTGCCGTCTGCCACTGTAGGCAAACTGACCAAATGGGTCAGCTCCCAGGAAGCACAGTTGGCTGCCACGTGGCTTCTTTGCCGTCCGCGGCAGACGGCAAAGAGGCCGTTGCCGTCTGTGGCAGACGGCAAAGAGCCTGCATATTGGGTTTTTTTTTCTGTTTTTTATTAAATCCCACAATTTGCACAGAAAATATATATGACATATAGATATATTTCACAGGCATTCATAAGCAAGTTCATGTATTTCACAGGCATTCATAAGCAAGTCCATAAGCAAGTTCCATCCGTACATATTACATAAGCAAGTTACATCCATCATTTCATACATAAACAAGTTCCATCCATCATTTCATACATAAACAAGTTCCATCCATACATAAACAAGCACTCCATAGCTAAGGTGACTAGAATGAGAAGACAAGAACAAGAAGAGTAGAACAAGCACTCCATCCAGCACATAATGAAATCTGCAAAATGGCAAAATAAGAAAGTTAGAAATGGATCGTTTTTTAGCTCACTTAGGTGAAATGGATCGTTTTTGAGGTAACTAAGGTGAAATGGATCGTTTTTAGCTCACTTAGGTCAAATGGATCGTTTTTGAGCTAACTTAGTTCAAATGGATTGTTTTTTAGCTAACTTTGTTGAAATGGATCATTTTTGAGCTAATTTAGTTGAAATGGATCGTTTTTAGCTAACTTAGGTGAAATGGATCATTTATGAGCTAATTTAGTTGAAATGGATCTTTTTGAGCTAACTTAGGTGAAATGGATCCTTTAAGAGCTAATTTAGGTGAAATGGATCGTTTTTTAGCTCACTTAGGTCAAATGGATTGTTTATGAGCTAAATTAGTTGAAATGGATCGTTTATGAGATAAGCTAGGTAAGATGGGTCATTTTGGAGTTAACCTAGGTGAAATGGGCCATTTTAAATCTAACGTAGGTAAAATGGATCATTTAGGAGCTAATCTAGGTAAAATGGGTCATTTTTGAGCTAACTTGGATGAACTGCATCATTGATAAGCTAACCTAGGTAAAATGGGTCATTTTGGAGGAAAATAAGCTAACTCTAGGTCATTATGGTAAGCATATTGGAGGATATAAAGCTAAGTCTAGGTCTTTATGCATTTGTTAAGCAAAACACTAGAGAAACTTACCGTGATCAGGGAGGTGCAGGAGCGGGGTGGCTAGTGCCGCTACCTGGAGAAGGATCGTGCGATGCATTTCTGGAGTTAACCTGCACCAAAGATCATTTCCAATGTCTCGTTAGCATTACGATACTCAAATGTTAAGACTACCAAGTAATGTCCATTCAAACTAAACTCACCGTGCTCCCAGGAGCAATCACTGGCATCGGCGGAGCGGGCTGACCGGACTTCTCACACACAGACTGCACATTTGGTTTTCAGGACAGAGTCATACTAGTTAGTAATGAGACTCAAATGTTAAGACTAGCAAGTAATCTGCAGAAGAAACTTACCACAAGGAGCTCGTACATGGCCCTTGCCTGCATGTCATTCCGTGCCATCTCCTCCTCCATCATCTTTCTCGTCCTCTCCTCCATCTCCCGCTGCCTCTCCGCCGCCTCCGCCAGAAGTTTCTACGTTCTATCTCTCTCAGTCTGTATAGCAGCCTGCAACACCACTCACATGACCATTTGTAATCATTGATGGAAGCGCACACAATGTAATGGAGAAAGATAACTGAGTACGTATCACTAACCTTGATGGCGAGTTGCACTGGCCGTTCACGAGGCCTTATCTCAGGAGCGGAGCTCGACTAGCGCGCCTTGATCTCCGGGAGAGTGCTAGGACAACGGATAAGTCCATATCCAATGGCTATGGAGCCATGGGACCTCCCGCCACCAGATATCATCACCAGCTCTGGATCAATGGGACCCTGGCTCGGGTTAAAGTCCTCCCCTTTCCTCGCCTTCCCCTCATCTCTATATCTCACGAGCTTGTTGTGGGAGGAGATGTTGGTGAAGTTGTTTGCATCATCGAGGTCAGACTGAGAGAAAGCCTTGACTTTCTTGAGAGAGCCAGTGTGGGCCATGGCATACAGGTCGTACACCTCTGGCACCTTATCCGCCTTATTGTAGCGTGCCTGAAAGAGAGAAATAATGAACATTAGTAATTAAAGGGCTCAAGCTAGCATGATGAATGAATTGCATGAATCATGAAGCAAACCACATACCCAGTTGCGCCCGAACTGATATAAGTTGGAGCTGCCTTGATGGTGTGGCACACCTTCCATTTGGGCACGTTTGTCCTTGGCCTGGTTGTGGAGGGCTAGCCATTCTTGTGAGCACCACTCATTGACCAACACCTCCCAACAATCCATCCGATCCGCACACCATCTCGGAGGCGCCTAAGTTAGCAAATAGAAACTTGAGCGCTACGGCTAAGAATTACTAAATAAAGGAACTTAAGTAGAAGGCCTTAAGAATTACCTTCATGTACTGCTCCTTACTCAGGAACTTATCGCGGCACGCCGGCTTGGTCTTCTTGATACCACGCAAGGCGTAGTAGTCTCGAACAGCCTGCACCCGAGCCTCGTGCCGTAAGTTCTGGAGTAGGCGCTTGCAGACGTTCTGGATAACATTTGCGCTGTCCTCCTCGTATCCCTCCTCACACCTGTAGAATGTCTGCAATCAAATGAGACAATATTGATTAGTACAATTAATAACTAGCTAGTTGAAGATTTTGAAATGTGTAAAGGAGAAATTACCCAAAACGTCCTGATCACCATGTCTGCCCTCGTGTCGCACACGACACCGTCGATAATGACATCCGGCGGGGCCGGGGCAGCCACGTAGTGCTCCCAGCTCAACCCAAGCTCTGGAAGCCGACCCTCACCAGGCAACGTGACAAACCCCGGGAAGTTTTGCCGGCAAAGAACTCCAAGGACGGAGTTGGGCCGGCGGACACTATGATGGTGGTCCCAACCCCTGCAGCATGACAAGGCCAACGCATTAGTTATTTGAAGAAACGTGAATGCAGAAGGTACAAAAATATTAAATGCACTTACGTACCTCCCCATCAGGGAAGATCAACCACCTCTGCTCGCGGGTCGCCGGCACGGACGGGAGCCGTGTAGCACCACGCTGGTAGACGGTGCCACCCTCCTCCTCAAGATCAGTCGGCTCCCCGCCATCATCAGCATGGCCACTCGGCTCCTCGGGCTGATCCGGCCAGGTACCCCATCCGGACGTGTGCTCCTCCGGGGTCTCGTGGGCCGAAGGCCAGTCGACCCGAGGCTCGTGGGCCCAAGACCCGTGGACCGGAGGCTCGTGGACCGGAGTCCGTGTAGCCTCCTCCTCGGACGAGTCCACCCTAGCAGTCACGTGCTCGGGTGAAACAGCTGGGGGTGGCGGCGAGGAAGGCGCCGTAGCAGTCACCCTACCTCCTCTCCCGCGACCACGTGCCCCACCTCCTCTCTTCCTACCTCGTCCCCTGCTGGGCACCGCGGTCGACGAAGAAGGGCCCGGCGGTGTGGACATACTGTCCAGCAACGCTCGGCGGAGAGGTACGTCTGGAATCGAAGACCTCAGACCACGCGCCGACGAAGAAGGGGCCTTGGCGCGGTCCCGACCAGCGCCCACCATCTTTCAACACCTGCCATGACAAACAGTAAACGAAATTAGTACAACATAAAAAAGACCGACATGAATAATAATATGTGTATCACTTAAGTGTATCATCATCAAGTACAACATTAAAAAATTTAATACCTGACACTACTAATAATCTCGATCAGTATCATCAATAAATGCATAATCATCATCATCCCTATAATCAATGATGGGCTCATAGGGTTCAGTGGCATCAACATGTGCAAGGCCACCTTGACGTAATCGGTCAAGCAATGACAGGTCATCCGCAGCAGTAACCTCTTCTTGTTCCGGCTCTTCTTGTTCTTCCTCTGGGGTGATGTCGGATTCACTGTCGCCGTCTACTTCAATGTTTTGGAGTGAAGTATAGCGGTTCTTGAAACGCTTTTTGGAAAGACGTGTCTCTTGGAAGAATTCTCCTTCATATGTGTCTGGGTTAATGTGAGGTTCATAATCCTCTTCCTTTGTGGGAGATAGTCTAGCACGTGGCGGCACTTCATAAACGACATCCCAACCTTTCAGATTTGGATTAGTTTGGCAGGCCCACGGTAGATAGAATACTTGGGTCGCCTGTTGAGCCGTAATATAGACATCAGGAACATCTAAATGGGTGCTTTGGTTGATTTCAACTAGCCCTATATGTTCATGACTCCTTCTAGTCTCCTTCGGCTGAAACCAATAACATTTGAAGACTACGACATTCGGTGGGTTTTCACCATAGAATAGAAGTTCATAAATTGCTTCAACTCTCCCATAATACTCGGTACCTCCTTCGCCGATAGTAGATACACAACAATTTGTAGACTTTCGGTCGGCCATAGATAGCTCTTTGCCATAGGTACGAAAGCGATACCCGTTGATGTTGTATTTGTCAAATGAACGGACCTTATAGTCAAAACCATTAGCGACTTGTCTCAATTCGGCGTCCATAGACTCTGAATTAGCCTACAAGTTTAATATGAAAGGATTGTTGCATTACGCACAAATTAGCGAATGAAACCGGGATAGCCGCCTACAAATTAGCCTACAAGTCTAATAGAAATTACCGTTTGTTTGAACCAAGAGATGAAACCGGGATAGCCGCCTCCTTGCTTTGCGAGAAGCTCATACTCTTCGACAGAATCCTTTTGGATCACCGCTCCATACGAGAATAAGGCGACGTATCGACTGTATGAAATATCCAGGAATAAGAGCAGTTCAAAGGAAATAGAAGTTGCGAAACTATGTACCGAGAACTTACTCGATGTACGGCCGCACTTCTATCAGGTTGTTGAAGATATACAATGAAATGGTCCGCCATTGTTCGTTATCCAAAGATACTGGATTTGAAACATTGGTTGGTGCGAGATTCCCTTTGAATAGGCTGAGGTTGGATCCACCCTTTTTTGGGTCGTCAGCATTGTACCGAGGCTTCGGATTATGCAAATGACGATTTTTGGCTTCGTAGTGTGCTGTCACGAAGTTTGCCACCTCCTCAGTGATGAATGCCTCAGCCATCGATGGTTCAATTCTACGTTTATTTTTACATTTTTGTCGAAGCGTCTTCTGCATCCTCTCAGTTGGGTAGCACCAACGATTTGGCACGGGCCCCCAGTCTTGCCTCGGTCGGGAGATGCAAAATCAAATGTTGCATTGGATTAAAGAAGCCCGGTGGAAAGATCTTCTCTAACTTGCAGATCAACTCCGGCGCCAACTCTTCCATTTCTTCTAGCACGCCAAGCGATAGTTCTTTCGCACAAAGAACACGGAAGAAATAGCTGAGTTCTGCCAGTACTAGCCATTCATCCTCAGGGATGAAGCCACGCAACATCACCGGCATTACCCGCTCAATCCATATGTGCCAATCATGACTCTTGAGACCAAATATCTTCAATTTATCAAGACTGGCTCCCCTCTGTAGATTCGCTGCATACCCATCGGGGAACATCAACTGCATTTTCACCCACAAGATAATTTCCCTCATAGCTGACCTTCCAAGATTGAACCATGCCTTTGGCTTCGTCCAGTTCTGCTTTCCTTTCGGTTCTTTCATGTTTTGTAACGGCCTATCACATAGCGCCTCCAGATGGACACTAGCCTTAGTATTATCCTTTGACTTCCCATCTATGCCGAACAATGTACCAAAAAGTGCCTCGGCGATATTCTTCTCAGTGTGCATCACGTCGATGTTGTGTGGGCAAAGGAGGTCTTTGAAGTAAGGCAGATCCCATAAGCATGTTTTGTGAGTCCAGGCGTGCTTAGAATTATACCCCTTGAAGTACCCTGGACGCTCTGGATCTGGCTCGAGAGCGTTTAACTGATCTAGGGTCTGTTGGCCTGTCAATGCATGTGGTGCACAGTTTTTGACAACTCTACCTCTGATGAAGTTCTTCTTGTCTTTCCTGAACTTATGGCGAGGATTCAGGAACTGTCTATGCATGTCGAAGCAAGAAAACTTGCGACCGGCCTGAAGCCAACGAAACTCAAGAGCTCCCTTGCATGTGGGGCATGGGAACCTTCCATGCACACACCAGCCAACGAATAGCGCATACGCCGGCAAGTCATGCGTCGAGTACATGTACCAGACACGCATTATGAAGTTCCGTTTGCTATAGGCATCGTATGTCTTGAACCCATTATGCCAGGCTTCTTGCAATTCGTCCTTAAGCGGTTGCATGTACCCATTCATATTTTTCCCCGGATAGTTGGGCCCTGGAATTATCATTGTCAGGAAAATGTTCTTTCTTTGCATAATCTGTCCGGGGGGGAGATTGAGTGGAAAGACAAATACGGGCCAACAACTGTATTGGGCTGCCGTCATACCAAACACACTGAACCCATCCGTGCTGATGCCGACTCGAGGATGCCTCGGATCTGCCGCTTTGTCACCATGTAATTCATCAAACTTTTTCCACGCAACACCATCCGATGTGTGTACAATCATCAGATTCCCATCTGCATCTAGTTCGGTTCTTTCGCCCGTTTTGTGCCATGTCATCTGTCTGGCCGTCTCTTCGACCATGAAAAGACGTTGAAGTCTTGGTATGATTGGCATATACCGAAGAACACTAACGGGGATTTTGGTCTGTGTCTTCTCACCCATACCGTTGTCTACCACAACATACCTGGAAGACTTGCAAATGGGACAATAGTTCAAGTCCACATAGTCAAGCCTAAACAAGACACATCCTTTCTCACAGGCATGTATCTTATCATAGGGCATCTTCAGTGCACGGAGGATTTTGTCCGACTGGTACAGGTTTGCAGGCATTACATGGCCTTTGGGTAGAAAGCGTCCAAATACTGTCATCATTGCATCGTAGCATTCTCTGCCCAAGTTGAACTGAGCCTTCAGAGCCATTACTTGTGAGATGGCATCCAACTGACAAAGCTCAGTGTGCTCATGGAGCAGACGTTTTGAAGACTCCAACATTTCATTGAAGGCCTTTGCAGATTCCTCCATCTCCTCGTCCGAATCCCGAGCATCATCAAAGTCTTGCACCATGTTTTCCATCCCGGTACCATGCTCGTCGGTGCGACGACGATCCACCTCAGCTCGGTCACGTTGGGCAGACTCACCATGAAATGTCCACATCGTATAATCGGGCGTAAAACCACTCTTCTGCAGGTGTTTTCCCATTTCAGCCTCTGTCCTCTTTTCCCAATTGCCGCACCGTAAACAGGGGCACCAGGTTTTCCTCTGGCCATTTGCAAATGCGGCTCGCACAAACCCCATGGTTTTTGTGAACCATTCAGTGCTCCATTTGTTCTGACCAGTGTGACCGGTGTACATCCACGCACGATCACTCATCTTGACTTTCAGAGGTACTAGACACACAACAAATATATATATATATATATATATAATTCACCATGTATGTATTCATCAGTTGATCTACTTTGTCAATTTTATTACGTCCATGCAACCTACACTCTAATAGGTAATGATAGGTCCTAATCCCACCCGAGTATGTTTAGATTGGGTTCATTTTCCCATGCTATGCCCCGGATCCTACGCAAAATTTCGGCAGCACCTCCCCGCTGTTCTCTTGATACACGTCTCTGCAATAAACAGAGAGGATGTGTACCCGGAGAACAACAGGGGAGGCACTGACGAAATTTATGCGTCGGATCCGGAGCAAAGCATATGGGAAAACGAATCCAATCTAAACATACTCGGGCTGTCCATGGATAGCGTTGGACAATTCGAAAGAATCAAGGTTATAAATATGCAAATGCATGCATATTTATAACTATGACGCTTTTGAACGGGAGACACATATTGGTTACGCATACTGATGATTCAAGACACATATATATCTAGCTATCAAGTTTCATCGGAATAGATCAAATAATTAATGGGGGAGGAGGACATGTCATTTGTGCTCACCCACGAACGAAGGGGCAGAGCTCGTCAAACGCACGGCGAGGTCGTCGAACACCAAACCTCGCAGCGATGAAACAACTGCACATTTAAAACTACCCGATCAACACAATTATATATGATGTTTTTCATAACAAAATCGAAAGATACATGAACTAACTAATAATTCACAAATATATGACCCCGTCGGCTTCTGGAAGGCCAAAGAACACCTTTTCGGGAGGTGTCGGGGGTCGGGGTGTCGTGTCGGTCTCGGGGTGCCGTGTCGGGGTCGGGGTCTCGGGGTCGGGGTGCCGGGTCGGGGTCGGGGTGTCGGGTCAGGCTCGGGGTCGGGGTGTCGGGGTCGGGGTCGGGGTCGGGGTGTCGGGGTGTCGTGTCGGGGGTCAGGGTGTCGTGTCGGTGTCGGGGTGCCGTGTCGGTGTCGGGGTGCCGTGTCGGGGTCGGGGTGCTGTTTCGGGGTCGGGGGGTCGGGGTGTCGTGTCGGGGTCAGGGGTTAGGGGTCGGGTGTCGGGGTGGAGTCGGGGTCGGGTGTCGGGGTTGGGGGGTCAGGGGGTCTTCTCATTCTTCTACTACTTCTACTTCTTCTCATTCTTCTACTTCTTCTCATCCCCCGTCTTCTTCTTCTTCTTCTTTCTCCTCCTCCTCCTCCTCCTCCTCCTCCTCCTCCTCTTCTTCTTCTTCTTCTTCTTCTTCTTCTTCTTCTTCTTCTTCTTCTTCTTCTTCTTCTTTCTCCTCCTCCTCCTCCTCCTCTTCTTCTTCTTCTTCTTCTTCTTCTTCTTCTTCTTCTTCTTTCTCCTCCTCCTCCTCCTCCTCCTCCTCTTCTTCTTCTTCTTCTTCTTCTTCCCCCTTCTACTTAACCTAAACCTAAACTAAAAACCTAAACTAATTAAAACTAAACTATTTAAACTAATTAAACTAAACTAATTAAACTAAATAACCTAAACTAATTAATTCTAAACTAAAAAAACTTAAACTAAAAAACCTTATCTAAACAGAAAAGAAAAACAAAAAAACAGAAAAAAGGGAGGGGCTCACTGTGGGGGGCGGCGACGGGTCGGGGAGGGGCCGGCGACGGGGGGCCGGGGCGGGGCGGTGGAGGAGGCGGGGCGGCGGGGGGGCGGGGCGGCGGGGGCCCGGGCGGCGGGGGCCGGGGCGGGGCGGTGGAGGAGATGGGGCGGCGGGGGCCCGGGCGGCGGGGGGCCGGGGCGGGGCGGTGGAGGAGGCGGCCTGGGGCGGCGAGGGACGCGGGGCGGCGGGGGGCCGGGGCGGCCGTGGGCCGGGGCGGCGGGGGGCCGGGGCGGGTGGGCGACGGGGCGGTGGGGCGGCGGGGAGCCGGGGCGGTGGGGCGGCGGCGCACGGCGGGCGGCGGCAGAGGCGGCGGGGTGGGAGGAGAAGGGCGAGGAGGAAGTGAGTAACGGGCGGGGGGGGGGGTACCTGCCGTTAGTCAAGTGCCCTCTTTGCCGTCCGCCAGCCTTTGCCGTCTGCCTTTTTGCCTCTTTGCCGTCTGCTAGCGGACGGCAAAGAGGTGGGCCGTTAAGATTTTTTCAAACGAGCGGGGGGTGGGGGCCACCTCACTCTTTGCCGTCTGCCAGCGGACGACAAAGATTCTTTGCCGTCTGCTGGCGGACGGCAAAGAGCTGGAAGATGGCAAAGAGCTTCTTTGCCATCAGCCTTTTCTTTGCCGTCTGCTTTTGGGTAGCTGATGGCAAAGAGCTTCTTTGCCGTCAGCTAGCAGACGGCAAAGAGCTGGCAGATGGCAAATTAGCTGATTCCAGTAGTGATCTGAGCTACAGCAAGAAGCAAACACCGCGCTCAAGCAGCCTAAATTGCTAACATATTTACCGATGGAGAGGCAGATGAGCAAGACATATACCAACCAGATTTTAACAATTAAGTCGATTGTGTTACCGTCTTATTTGCACAAGAATGAAGGTAGTAGGTGCCATATAGAATGCAATGCAGCTGCCAGTTTTTTTTTTGAATTGCCGAGAAAAGTAGACATTGAGTACAGTGTAATCATGATCTGTAGTTGCCATGTTTAATGAACTGTAGTTGCCATGTTTAATGAACTGTAGTTGCCATGTGAAAATGCACTAGTAGAAAACAGAGCATACGTCCGGGCCAGATAAGCCCATTAGTCCCGGTTCGCTCACGAACCGGTACCCATGGGCCCATTTGTCCTGGTTCGTGAGGCCAGGCGCCAGCCGGGCCTCGTGGGGCCATTGGTCCCGGTTCGTCTGGCCCCTTTGGTCCCGGTTGGCTGCAAGAACCGGGACGAATGGGCCCTGCTCCTGGCCCACCACCACTGGTATTGGTTTGTGGCCTGAACCTGTACCAAAGCGTTGTCTTTCGGGCCGGGTCAGGCTACAAACCGGTACCAATCCAGCCAGGGGAGAGGGCTTTTGTGTAAAAGCAAAAAGCAAAAAGAATTTTCATAAAATAAATAAAAAAGCAAAAAAAGACAAGAAAATATATAAGTAGAAACAAAATAAAATAAATAATTAGAAACAGAAAAACTTTAATAAAAAATTAGAAACAAACCACTGTGCGCCCCTCTCAACTAGCGAGGTGGGACTAAACTCTTTGGCCACAGGCAGCACGAGCTTTGGTCCTGGTTGGTGGCACCAACCGGGACTAAAGGGCCCCTTTGGTCCCGGTTGGTGCCACGAACCGGAACCAATGGACCCCTTTGGTCCCGGTTGGTGGCACCAACCGGGACCAAAGGCCTCTGCATCCCGCCCTTTGGGCTGCTTAAAAGAGACCTTTGGTCCCGGTTGGTGGCACAAACCGGGACTAAAGGGGGGCATTGGTCCCGGTTGGTGCCACCAACCGGGACCAATGCTTCGTCTATATAAATAGCGCTTGCGAAATTTTCGTTTCAGTTCCTCATTCTCCCGCCGCGCCCGTCGCCGCCGTCCTCTGCCCCGTCGCCCGCGCCCGTCGCTCTCGTCGCCCCTGCCTCCGGCGCCGTCCCGCGCCACCCCGACCCCGTCGCCGCCGCCGCCCTCTGCCCCGACCTCGCCGTCGCCGCCCTCTGCCGCCCAGTGAGCCCTCCCTCTGCCGTGCTCTGCCGTGCGCCGCCGCCCTCTGCTTGCCGCCCTCTGCCGCGCGCCGCCGCCGCCCGGCCTGCTCTCTACATTGATGTATAACTTTTTTGTTCATAGATGTATGTATATATGGATGTTGTATGTATACATATATATGCAGATGTATGTATGATCCAGGATATGTATGCATTGATGTATGATTTTTTTTGTTCATAGAATTTTTTTTGTCAATTTTTGTCAATTTATTAGTAAGTGCTTAGTATATAGTCGAACTAGTTGATTTAATAAAACTACTTTATTTTATTATAGAAGTAGTTTATTTTTAGTAAGTACTACTTTATTTTATTGATAGTAAGTGCTTAGTAGTTGAACTAGTTGATTTAATAAAACTACTTTATTTTATTATAGAAGTAGTTTATTTTTAGTACGTACTACTTTATTTTATTTATAGTAAGTGCTTAGTAGTTGAACTAGTTGATTTAATAAAACTACTTTATTTTACTATAGAAGTAGTTTATTCTTAACAAGAAAACTAATAGAACTAGTTAATTTTTTTAGTTCTTATTCCCGCATCAACGTCGACGATGCCTATCCCGCATCCTCGTCGTCGACTCGGCGGAGGAGGCCTTGATCAGAGGGGCCATGTCCGGGACTGGGCTCCGCCGGGCTGGTATTGGGAGGTGCTACCTTCCGGGGGGCGTAGGTTGGTGAGGAGCCAGTCCGTCGTTGACCCGATCTTTGTTTGGTGGCGGTCGCGTGGGCCAGTGACGGGGCTGAGGCGTCCGGACACCGCGGAGCTGATACGTCACCGTGTCAGCGAGGAGGACAAGCACGTCCGTCGCTGCATGGTTGCGTTAGAGGGTAGGTTCGACAAAACCTGGCAGGTTCTTCAGGGACCTCCCTGGAGCTATGATCCTGTGATGGCACCTTCTCTTTGGGTGTCCACCGCCCGCGCCGATACCCGTCAGGCGCTACGGTTCTAGCTGTATTAGCGATGCTATATGTATGATAGTATTCGAGGTGTATTAGTGATAATATTCGATGATGTACGGACGCAAGAGATGATGTAGTTTTGCTTATAATTGAATGCATGCTAATTTGAATACTACTTTATTTTAAGATTTGGTTTTGCTAAAATTGGAGAGCACTATGCAAGGCGTATGCATTTGATTAGTTGATAGCTTATAGGGTTTTTGTTTTTGCAGAAATCTAGGAGCCCCCTCCATCATCCCCGCCGTCGTCCCCGTCACCGACCCCCCTCCAACCTCGAGGTGAGACTAGCCAAATCTCCATGTCAATATGAGTCCTATAAGATATTTTGAAATGTTTTTGCTCATATTTTCAACCATTGAAATAGCCATCAAGTTTGAATGCTCATATGAAGTAGATAAACACGTATATTTCCTTGCCGGCAAATTTCAGGCGCTCGATATGTCCTTTTTTAGAAAGATAATTAAACGATATTTTGGGTTGACTTTAAGTCTGTGGAGTCTCCACCATAGATGAGAGGACGAAGAATCCCGATTGTTGTCGTGGGGGTAGCTTCTCCTTCGTTCCCATGTGCTAGACAATTTGGTGTAATGCACTCGGGAACGAAAGGCGGACCTACCATCACCGACGGTCGCAAATGTCAGAGAGGAATCAGTGAGGGAGAGTCTCCACCATATATATACGAGAGGACGAAGAATCCCGACTGTTGTCGTGGGGGTAGCTTCTCCTTCATTCCCGTGTGCTAGACAATTTGGTGTAATGCACTCGGGAATGAAAGGAGGAGCTATCATCACCGACGGTCGAATATGTACACCATGTGAGCTGAGAGTTTTCAAGAAAAGGCTCGACAGACCGATAGTCAACCCGTGATGAATAATAATGATCTAATTTAGGTTTTTAGTACATATATTTAATTGTACAAGTTTAATATTTGAATTATGAACATAGGAAATGTCGTACTCGGACGACGAAAACCGCCCGGGGGAGTGCGACTGGTGCCACGACGACCGAGGTATGTGCGACAGGTTCCTTTAGCTGGACGAAGATCGGCGCTTCAGCATTAAGCTCGAGGAGACCTTCGATGTTGAAACGGTACGCACCGATGACAAGTGTTTTTTGTAATTATAAGCACGACTTCAACTATTTCAACGTGTACTTTTCATCTTTTCCAATTCGACTAGCTTATCCCATGCTATGCAAGACGCAATGTCTTGGAGAGGATGGGTTTTGAAGACCATGAAAGTATGGAAACAAAGAAAATTCACCTAAGGACCCATCATGGTGTGTATTTTGAAGTAAAGTTGTACAATTATGAGAGTGTAACCCATTTTGGTTGCAAAAATTGGGAAGCACTTTGCAAGATGTATGGTTTTGATGAGGGTATGCTTGTCACCATGGATCTTGGTGATCCTAAAATCGAGCAAGACAATATGTCCCTGAAGGATATGACTGAAATGTATGAGATTTCCAATGGCTTCACTCGAAGGGATTGGTAGGTGTAGGATTTTGAGTTGAGCATCACACGTAAATTTTTCCTAAGTATTTCCTCGACCCCCTTTAACAGTACGGTGTTTCCTATGACTCAAGAAAAAGAAAAAGAAACTACGAAAACAAGAGTCTTCATGCTTCATGTTCCTCAAATGAATACCAAGTCTTCAAGGTCACACCAATTTCTTCACTTTCAAAGTCTTCAGAAAGTCTTCAGAAATCCAAAGTCTTCAGTTGAAGAACTTCATTTTTAGGGGTCGACTTTCTCTGTAAATATCAAACTCCTCATAGACTTATAGACCTGTGTACACTCATAAACACATTAGTCCCTTAACCTATAAGTCTTCAATACACCAAAATCACTAAGGGGCACTATATGCACTTACAATCTCCCCCTTTTTGGTGATTGATGACAATATAGGTTAAGTTTTCAACGGGGATAAACATATGAAGTGTAAATACTGATATTGAGAAGTTTGATTGCACGATATAGAAGAACTCACCCTAAAGATGTGCATAGTGAGGAATATGCTTTTGAAGCAATGCACACTTGAAGAGTAGAATCATGGAGATCTCCCCCTATATCTTGTAATTCATACACCCATTTGACATATAATATGAAGAACTTGGAATGCATGATGAAATATGGTGACTGATGTAATTCAGCATGCATGCACAAACATTAATGAGGAATAAGCATGCAGAAAAACCACAGCAAAAGTATCAGGCCACCATAGAGTTTAAGTTTACAACTCAATCCAGCAAAGTCATCAGAAGAACGAGAGTTGTAGCTTAGCAAAAAAACGCCCATATAAATAGACCCGCTTGAAGACTAACTCAAATTTCTCCCCCTTTGTCATCGAATGACCAAAAGGATCAAAACTGAGGACTAACGCCCCTGAAGAATCTCAAGTTGATGAAGGAGCGCCAGCGTTGTTGGGGTCGATTGTTGATGTAGGGCCTGCCGCAGTGTCGTCCAAGTCTTCATGCTCGTCGGTGTCGCGCGATGAAGAATAGGAGCTGGCCACCAAGGAAGGAACCTTGACCTTCTTGTATTTCTTCGGTGGAGGAGCAGACCAGACAAAATCTTCCCTAAGACCCATTTTCTTCAGATCTTCTTCGCTATAAATGTGAGACAGAACAGCCCAGGTACGGTTGAAGGTTTCATGGAGGTAGTAATGGTTTTACTTCACTGCATTGTGGGTACTAGTCATGTTGTGAAGAATTGAACCAAACTGACGCTTGACCCATCTGTGATTGCGATCAACCTTCTGGTGAAGACTGAGGAGAAGCTCATGATCAGTCATCACCCTGGGAGTTGTGCCTTGAGGATTTTGCTTGGGTGCGTTGGCGGCAGAGTCATGGGTGGCAGAGTCTTCATTGGTGGAGTAGGATGCGGCTTTGCGAAATTGACCATCCAATGGACGAATGCCTTCATCAATAACAGCAGAAGCCTTGCCCTTGTCATCAGCTGAGGAAAATGTCTGTTTGACGACTTCAATCGGGGGCAAGTAGCTGCAATGGTTTAGTGTATCAGCTTTGTAGTTGAGTGAAGACCTTGTTCTGATGAATCTCATCATCCATGGAGCAAAAGGCTTCAACTCAAATGGTGACATTGCAACATTGGCCAGAGTCCTCATGAAGAAATCATGGAAGTTGACGGGGACGCCATGCATGATATTGAAAAGCAGATTCTTCATGATGCCAATGACTTCTTCTTCATTCGAGTCGTGGCCCTTGATAGGACTCAATGTCTTCGTCAGAATGCGATAGACAGTCTGAGGCACATATAGCAATTCCTTCACGAGGAATTTGGTTCTTGGGGCCTGACCTGGCTTCAATGGCTTCATCAGCACTTGCATATAGTGATCTGTAAGCTCAGGCTCTTGGTACATGCAACGAGCAACTTCAAGGGGAGGACTGAGAGGCAATGCACGAAGCAATTCAGTAGCTGGTGCTTTCTAATGAGTGTTTTTGGTTCACATCTTCAGAGTCTCTAGTGATGTGCAGCGTTGCATAGAATTGAAGAATGAGTTCTTCATTCCAATCGCAGATGTCAGTGTAGAAATTTAACAGTCCAGCATCATGAAGAACACTGAGGACTGGCACGAAGCACGGCAGAGATTCCATATCCATGTGAGGAATGTGCTCATGATCGAAGACTTTGTCTTTGTTGAACAGCACTGAGGAATAAAAATTTGCCTGGCTGGCTGTCCAGAAATGCCTCTTCCTAATGCGAGCAGAGTCGTAGGGGCTGTAATCAGTGAAGAATATGTGCTCGCCGAAGAAATCAGCAGTCTTCAATTTTTGCTTCCTTGAGAATGGATCCTTTGGCTTGGGTTGAGGAGTGTCAGTCAGTTGGATCACAACCTCAGGAATCGCAATCTCAGGCTCTTCAGGCTGAGGAATTTCTGGTTCCTCTTCAGTGGCAGTCCATGTCTTCAATGATTCAGCAGCAGCAGTTTCTTCAGCACTAGTGGCTGGAATTTCTTCATGTACAGACGGAGTGGGGTGAGTTTCTTCAGAGCCCAATGGAACAGTATGTGCTGGGGACTGGGGGATTTGTTGCAATGGCGTGAACAAAGGAGAGTTGGGATGCTGACTATCCCAAAAGTCATCATTCATCAATGGAGTAGTACTCCCAATGTCCACGTCAGAATTTTGTTCATCCAATTCCTCAACGCCGGCCTCTTCAGCAGTGAACTGAGGCATGGGCGAGGAGACAATTGGAGTTGAAGGGATTGCGTCTGCTTCAATTTCTTCATCCATCTGCTCTGAGGAAGCAGCAGAGGGAATGTCTTCATCGGATTCACTTGGAATCACATAATCTTCATCAAAAGGAACAAGGTCCTTTGATGGCATGGTTGAGATAGGAACAACATCAATTGGGTTGTCAAATGAGCTAGTCAATGGCTTCATCTTCTTCGGGGCTTAAGAATCTGATGAAGTTGATGCCTTCCTTTTCTTCACAACTGCACGCTCTGCAGCCTTCGTCTTCTTCACATCTGATGCAGATGGAAGGATTGGAGTTGGGGTAGGCGCAGGACGAGCAGGGGAATTTGGTTGAATTTCTTCAGGCACAACTGATGCAGTTGCCCGGACTTCTTCATTTTCTTCAGGCGCACCACTAGTAGATGCCCTGGCAATTTCTTCAGCGGCTGGAATGCAGTCATCAGCCCTGGAACTCACATTTTCTTCAGCAGTGTGATTTTCATCAGCGGTGCTGGCGTGCTCTTCTGTTGGTTGAGCAGATGCTTCGGCTTGTGGAATTTCTGGTTGCAATGGAGCTGCAACCTTTGAAGTGAATTTCTCAGTCAGTTTTACAAACCTGACCTTGGCTCCTTGCCAATCATCATAGTAAGCATTGAAGTCATCGCTGAGGCCTTTGATTTCAGCCTGGATCTTCACTAGTTCTTCAGTTGTCATAGAGACAACGTTTTTCTTCAGGAAGCGCTCCTTCCTGTACTGAGCTTTCTTCAGCTGCCTGCCTTCTCAAATTTCCATTTCTCTTCTTCAATGAAGGCAGTCAAAACATGACTTTTTCCAGGTGTGAGGTTCATCTCAGGCAAAGGTGTGTTGGGATCCTTGTGCCAGAGATCGATGAAGTCCAGGATCAGCTTCGGATCCAAAAGCAGTGGTACATTGCTTCCTTTGTCTCTAGCGGCCTTGACTTGTCTGTCTCTGATGATTTCGGCGAGTTCTTCGTCATCAGCCTCATCATCATCATAGGGCATGTGGAAGGTGACCTGCTTTTTGTGAGGACTTGGTCGAGGACCTCGTCCAACAGCAGACTTTTTCTTCAGCAGAGAGGGGCCAGCTGAGGAACTTGGAGCAGCTGAGAAACTTGCAGAGGCTACTGAGGCAATAGATATGCCTGCTGTCCTTTGGCACGTGGCGAGATGCACAGGTGTTGAGGATTTGGTCGGAGCAGCCGAAGACTTTGGCGGAGGAGCTGAGGACTTTGGAGGAGCAGGAGCAGTTTGAGGAGTTGGCCGTGAGGGCTTTGAGGAATCTGGCCGTGAGGGCATTGCTCAGGAACTTGGCCTTGAGGGCATTGAAGGTGAAGCACTTGGCTTATGCGCAGGCTTCTTTGCCATGGCCTTCTTCGGCTTGCTAGCAGAGGCCTCAGCAGTGGCAGCAGCAGCAGCAGAGTCTTCGTTGAATTTCCTTACTACTTCTTTGGCTTGTCTAGCCAACTTGGCCTGGCGCTTGGCCCATTCACCAGGATAATCCTCACTGCGCTTGAGGCTAGTGGGATCTTCTTCTTGGCCAGGTGCCAATGGAGGTCTTGGGCATGGAGGATTGAGTGCGAATTTCTTCATGTACTTGGGAGTTACATACCTGTACTCCCTCCACTCTCTTTCCCATCTCCTCTCTATCCTCTGTATGCGCACCTTGCGCTGATTTTTGTCCTCTTTTCCAAACTTGGCCTCATCAGGAGTGCAATAATCCGCATATATGTCATCAGGGATGTCAAAGGAAGTATTGATTTCAGGCCTCTTTCCTCCTTTCTGTGGCTTCCTTCCATCAGCCATTTTCTTCAGATGAGGAATTTGAACAATGGAATTTTCTGAAGAGGTATGCAACTTTTCTTCGAGGAACGCTGCAAATGAGTTAAGTTGATGAGAACCTAGTGATTCAGCAGCAGACATGAGTACCTGTGAACAGACTATAGTTGCGAGGAATTTGGAGAGGTCATATGAGTTCTCCGAAGGTTTTGCAAAAAGAACAAGTTTGAGGAATTTGACCAGATGAGTCTTGAAGAATTTCACTAAGCTTTCTTTGTCTTAGGTTCCAGAGTTGTATGGATCGAGAATCCACACAATTGAGGAATCTTGAAGAAAAACGTAGCTTAGAGAAATGAATCAAGAACAGATGACATGCGAGGTGTTTCGTGTGTGAAGATTTGAAGAAAAAGACCTTTGAGGATTTTGTAGAAATCATTTGAATCAAAGAGGGCAGTAAAAGTAACTTTTAATTGCCCTGGACGAAGAACACGACGAACTAGGAAGTGGAGATGTGAAGTTCGTCAGTGCAGATCTTCCACGCCCTAACTTGGTTGAGGAAGACAGCTACGGCGGCGGCGGAGTGAAGAGATCCGCGGCCAGCGCGAGTACAACGGCGACGAGGTCGAGGCAGTGAAGCTCTTCCTCACCGGCGACGATGAAGTAGCGGCGGCACTAGGGTTTGAGAAGCTCGAGCGTGAGTGAGATCGAGTGGAGTAAAGGAGAAGTGAGGAAAGGGAGGGGTATTTATAGCCACGGTGAAAAACTGTTCGCCCAAAGAAATTGGACGAACGTGCCCCTGACCCTTCTCATTCGCTTGACATGTGTCACCCACGTACTGAGAAGTGGAGATCGTGTGAGATCGTGGGTGAATAGATAGGTATTATCGTGGGATGCGGAAGGATTTGAGCGGCAAAACCGAAAATTTTGGATAAGATAAGTTTTAACGTTGCGTTCGCAAATTCTTCAGCTGACAAGGACACAGTAAAGATTTTGAACGAGATTCAAATAGAATGCACATGAAGAATTTGTGAATAGAATGGGTTGAGTTTAGCATAGAGGGGGAAGGGTCCGATCACATTCACTTAGCAGGAAAAACAACTTGAAGAAATAGCAATAAGTGAATGTTGTAGAGGACATAAACCAATGAAGAAAAACGATGGAAACAGTGAAGACAATGCTAAGTTGAAGAATATGAACAACTGAGGAAAAACTCAAATTTAAGATTTTCAACTTTTGGTGGTGGCGTGACCCACCGTATAAGAATGATGATTTCAGACACCGCGTACAATTGTCGTAGGGTTCTGAGAATCAAATTCTTCATTAATTTCTTCACACTTAGAGTGTTATTCTTCATTGATTGAAGAAAAACGTTTCTTCATGTGTTGCACATCTAAGTCATCAATTTTGCATAAGTGTTAGGATGAGTGTCCTTTTTCAAAGAACATATTCTAAGATATTTAGCTCACACCGCAACTTGCTAAATCTCTTCTCATCCAAGGGCTTTGTGAAGATATCGGCTAGCTGTTCTTCAGTCTTCACATGCTCAATAGAAATGTCGCCCTTCAACACATGATCACGAAGAAAATGATGACGAATCTGAATGTGCTTTGTCTTTGAGTGCTGAACTGGGTTGTGAGCAATCTTGATGGCACTCTCATTGTCACAGAGGAGAGGCACATTCTTCACGTTGACGCCGTAGTCCTTGAGAGTTTGCTTCATCTATAGCAATTGAGCACAGCAAGAACCAGCAGCAATGTACTCAGCTTCAGCAGACATGATACGCAGTTCTGTTTCTTCGAGGACCAACAGACCAAAGATCGTCCGCAGGAATGACATGTACCAGATGTTAACTTGCGGTCCACACAATCACCAGCATAGTCAGAGTCTGAATATCCAATGAGATCAAAAGCCGAGCCCTTGGGGTACCATAATCCAAGTGTTGGTGTGTGAGATAGATATCCAAGAATATGTTTCATAGCCTTATGGTGTGATTCCTTCGGTGTAGCTTGAAATCGGGCACACATGCAAACACTAAGCATTATATCTGGCCTAGATGCACATAAGTACAATAAAGAACCAATCATGGAGCGGTATACCTTATGATCGAAGTCAATACCATTTTCATCAGTGCACAGATGGCCATTTGTGGGCATAGGAATTTTGACGCCTTTGCAATCTTGCATGCCGAATTTCCTCAGTACATCCTTGAGGTATTTCTCCTGAGATATGAATATGCCATTGCGTTGTTGACGAATTTGAAGACCTATGAAGAATTTCAGTTCTCCCATCATAGACATTTGATATTCTTCACTCATCATATAGGCAAATTCATCACTGTAACGTTGGTCAGTACAGCCAAAGATAATATCATCAACATATATTTGGCACACAAACAATTCACCATCATAAGATTTAGTGAAAAGAGTAGGGTCGAGTGAACCGGGTTTGAAGCCTTTCTTCATGAGGAATTCCTTCAAAGTATCATACCACGCCCGAGGGGCCTGCTTGAGGCCATAGAGGGCCTTATTGAGTCTGAAGACTTTGTCAGGATTCTTTGGATCTTCAAAACCTGGGGGTTGAGCAACATATACTTCTTCCTCAAGCTTACCATTGAGGAATGCACTTTTCACATCCATTTGATATAGAGTGATATCATGATGGTTAGCATAAGCAAGTAATATGCGAATAGCCTCAAGTCTAGCAACAGGTGCAAAAGTTTCATCGAAATCAATTCCTTCAACCTGTGTGTAGCCTTGAGCTACAAGCCGTGCCTTATTCCTCACCACAAGGCCATTTTCATCTTGCTTGTTGCGGTAGATCCACTTTGTGCCAATGATATTGTGCTTGCGAGGATCTGGACGTTTGACCAGTTCCCAGACGTTGTTGAGCTCGAATTGATGTAATTCTTCTTGCATAGCTTGAATCCACTCATGCTCCATAAATGCTTCATCTACCTTAGTGGGCTCTGTGATAGAGACAAAAGCAAAGTGCCCACAAAAGTTAGATAAATGTGAAGCTCTTGAGCGTGTGAGAGGACCTGGTGCTTCAATGTCATCGATGATCTTTTCAACTTGCACTTCTTTTGCAACGCGAGGATGAGCTGGTTGTCGTCGAGGAATTTGATCAGCATTTTCTTCAGCACCATTTTTCAGCATTTTCTTCAGGTGCATTAGCTCGACGTTCTTCACGTTCTGGAATGAATTCTTCAGCAGATTCTTCGGTAGGAATGACATCCTCAGTAGCCTTGAACTTGATAGTTTCCTCAGGTGCTGGTTCATCTATCACAGAAGGTAGGTGCTCTCTTTGCGAGCCATTAGTTTCATCGAACCGCACATCTACAGTTTCAACAACCTTGTGAAGAACGTTGTTGAAGACTCTGTAGGTGTGCGAGTCCTTTCCGTAACCAAGCATAAAACCTTCATGTGCTTTCGGTGCAAATTTTGAGTTGTGATGAGGATCTCTAATCCAACATTTAGCACCGAAGACTTTGAAATAACTCACATTGGGTTTCTTGTCAGTGAGGAGTTCATAGGCAGTCTTCTTGAAGAATTTGTGAAGATATACTCTGTTGATGATGTGGCACGCAGTATCAATTGCATCAATCCAGAAACGACGAGGCGTTTTGTATTCATCAAGCATAGTGCGAGCCATCTCAGCAAGAGTCCTGTTCTTGCGCTCCACGACGCCATTCTGCTGAGGAGTATAAGGAGCAGATAACTCATAAGTAATGCCAAGTTCGTCAAGATAGTCATCAAGACCAGAATTCTTGAACTCAGTTCCATTGTCACTTCTGATGTGCTTGATCTTCACACCAAAGTTGGTTGAAGCCCTCGAGGAAAATCGTTTGAAGACTTCCTGCACTTCATGTTTGTAAGTAACAATGTGTACCCATGTGTATCGAGAGTAATCATCAACAATAACAAAGCCATATTGAGATGCATCATTTGAAACTGCAGAATAATGGTTAGGACCGAAGAGATCCATGTGAAGCAATTCAAATGGTCGAGTAGTAGTCATGATAGTCTTCGCTGGATGCTTGGCCTTTGTCATCTTTCCAGCTTCACAGGCTCCGCATAAGTGATCCTTGAGGAATTTGACATTCTCAATGCCAATGACATGCTTCTTCTTCGCAAGCGTGTGCAAATTCCTCATGCCTGCATGACCAAGTCGTCGATGCCATAGCCAGCCTTCTGAAGCTTTTGCAAGTAGGCACACGGCTGGTTGTGGTCCTGTAGAGAAATCAACAATATACAAGTCTCCTCTCCTAAAGCCTTCGAAGACTTTGGAATTGTCAGCTTCCATGATCACAACACAACGATACTTGCCAAAGACAACAACCATATCAAGATCGCAAAGCATTGAGACAGACATGAGGTTGTATCCTAAGGACTCGACAAGCATGACTTTGTCCATGTGTCGATCCTTTGAGATCGCAACCTTACCTAGACCCAATACCTGACTTTTGCCTTTGTCAGCGAAGATGATATGCTTTAGATGCGATGGAGATAAGGGAGCATCCATCAATAGATTCTTGTCACCAGTCATGTGATTTGTACATCCACTATCGAGGACCCACTCAGTGGCTTTGGGTTGATCATCCTGCAGATGAATTAGTGCAGCTTACGAACTCATATACTTCATCAGTGAAGAATATGACATCAATTCATCAGATCAATTTCATCAAGCAATAGAACAGATAAAGCAGTATGAGGACGTGAGAAATGAGAGTTCATTTCTTCATGATTAGCCTGCGTCCTTTCAGGCACTTTTCAGGTCTCCAGCAAATTCTTCAGACGTTTACGCACGTCTGGAGACCTGACCCTGCAGAAGAGATTAGTTCTTTTTCTTCACCACCCACATCTGAAGGGGTGGCAAAGAGTTCATCACTCTGCGAGCTCCATATGAGAAAGGTGGCATAGAAGCCAGTCCATTTCGTTTCACATAAGAGGAGTTAGGATAAGCATATGAATAAGCACAGAAATTCTTCGAGGACTTATGAACATAATGGTTAGAAGAATAATGCTCATATTCATAGCCCTTAGCTCTTCCCTGCGAAACAGAGTTGTTAGCACGATGATATTCATATGAGGACTTTGATCCTTTTGAGGAATTTGATCCACGTGAGGAATTTGGTCCGTACGATGACTTGGATCCATATGAAGAATTTGGTCCATATGAAGAATTTGATCTGGGGTTCCTATTCTTCACAGGTGGTGTCATGAGGACATTCACCTGAAGACTTTCAAGGCACCTTTTGGGAACCCAGATTTTCTTCATAGGGGAACCGTTCCTGCAGTTAGTGCCAACATATCTAGCAAATACTTCACCATTCTGATTTTTGAACAGTTTATAGTTGGAGTCAAATGACTCATCAGAAGAATGAGGAGATTCACATGTAAAGCCAGATAAATTGGATGGATCAACTGGAGGTCCCTTTGCAGCAACCCATGAGGTTTTGGGGTACTGCTCAGGCTTCCAATATGTACCATCAGCATTGAGTTTCCTCTCAAAGGCAATACCCTCTTTCCTAGGGTTCCTGTTGAGGATCTGCTTTTTAAGCACATCACAAAGAGTCTGATGCCCTTTGAGGCTTTTGTACATGCCTGTCATGTACAATTCCTTCAGCCCTGCATCATCAGTGATACTAGCAATGTCCTCAGATGAGGAATTAGTGATAGCAGAGACAGTTGAAGAATTTGTAGCATTAGAAGCATTTGAACATTCAGGTGAAGAATTAGCAGATTCACGTTCAATGCATTTCAAACATGGAGGAACAAATTCTTCCTGAGAAGCGCTGATTTGTTGAGCAAGTAATGAATCGCGCTCCTTCTGAAGATCTTCATAACTCACTCTTAGCTTTTCAAGATCTTGCTTTCTTTGAAGAAATTCATAAGAAAGCTTCTCATGATCAGATAAGAGAGTGTTATGATGACCTTGAAGGGTGTCAAACCTAGTCTGAAGTCTCTGAAGACTCTCAGCCAAAGCTTTCGACTGATCCATTTCTTCACCCAACATATCATCGCTCTTATTTAGCATGTATTGAACTTTTTCCAAAGCTCTTTGTTGTTTAGTAGCAAGTTTGACATAGCTGGGTCCAAATTCATCACCAGATTCATCATCACTGGATTCAGATAGATAGCATTCAGTTACCTTTGCATCTTTTGCCATAAGGCATGGTGTAGAAGATGATGATTCTGGTTCGAAAGTCATCTCTTTGAGAGATTCCTTGAAGTCCTCAAACCAAGGATCATGACAGGTTCGATGACCTTCATAGACCTCAGAGAGACGGTCCCAGATAAGCTTCGCATGATCGAGATGCATGATGTTCCTGAACTGATTTTGAGACAGACAGGAGCAGATGACGTCCTTCGCCGTGAGGTTGAGAAGAGTGTACTTGCGAATGTCATCAGCTTCTGCCATCTTGCACAGATCGGTCAGACCAATCTCAGTGACGGTCCACAGCTCGCTGTTCATCGCCATGAGGCGCTTCTTCATCATGGCCTTCCACTTGGGATACTCGTGACCGTCAAAGATGGGGCATGACACAGTCTTCATTCCTGTGGTCGACATAACTAAAACTCCAGGCGGTTAAACCAAAATCACACAGAACAAGGGAGTACCTTGCTCTGATACCAATTGAAAGTGCGTTATATCGACTAGAGGGGGGTGAATAGGCGATTTTTATGAATTCTTCACTGAGGAATTTGCGGGTGAGGAAATTCCTTAGCGAAGAACTACTTGCAGCGGAATAAGTACTCAAAAGTAAACATAACAGAACACAAGCATGGTCATCATGATGAAATGAAGACAAGCACAGAGTACAGAAAGCGTAAACACAGGATAACACAGGATGAAGACAAACAGACTGAAGAAATTGAACTGAGGAAATTGGGAAAGTCTTCAGTCAAAGTCTTCAAACACAGATATGAACAAGCACACAACACAGTTATGAGGAAATGAAAGAGTTGAGGAAATAGAACCAGTAAGCTTGGTGAAGACAATGATTTGGTAGACCAGTTCCAACTGTTGTCTCAGTTGTACATCTGGTTGGAGCGGCTAGGTATTTAAACCTGAGGACACACAGTCCCGGACACACAGTCCTCACCGTATTCTCCTTGAGCTAAGGTCACACAGACCTCGCCCAATCACTCGTGGTAAGTCTTCAGGTGACTTCCGAACCTTCACAAACTCGGTCACTCGGCGATCCACAATTCCTCTTGGATGCTCTAGACCATGATGCCTAACCGTCTGGAAGAAGCACAGTCTTCAAAGGTAACAAGCGTCGGATCCACGCAGGATCAATCTCTTCAGTGATGCTCAATCACTTTGGGTTTGTAGGTGTTTGGGTTTGGGTTTTCCTCACTCGATGATTTTCGCTCAAAGTTCTCGGAGGATGGGATGCTCTCAAATGACAAGTGTCAGTTTCTCTCGGAGCAGCCAACCAGCTAGTGGTTGTAGGGGGCGGCTATTTATAGCCTAGGGAGCAGCCCGACATGATAAGACATAAATGCCCTTCAATGATATGACCGTTAGGTGGGTAGATATTTTGGGACAGCTGGCGCGTAGCACAGCAACGGTCGGAAATTTGAGGCTCAAATTCCTCAGGGCTATCATGTTCCTCACTGTGTAGGCAATCCGCACTGGCAAATTCCTAACTCCTCAGTCAGAACAAATTCCTCAGAGACCAGAAGAACTTCGTCTCTGTCACTGAAGAAATTGACTGAACTGTATGAGATTTCCAATGGCTTCACTCGAAGGGATTGGTAGGTGTAGGATTTTGAGTTGAGCATCACATGGAAATTTTTCCTTAGTATTTCCTCGACCCCCTTTAACAGTACGGTGTTTCCTATGACTCAAGAAAGAGAAAATGAAACTACGAAAACAAGAGTCTTCACACTTCATGTTCCTCAAATGAATACCAAGTCTTCAAGGTCACACCAATTTCTTCACTTTCAAAGTCTTCAGAAAGTCTTCAGAAATCCAAAGTCTTCAGTTGAAGAACTTCATTTTTAGGGGTCGACTTTCTCTGTAAATATCAAACTCCTCATAGACTTATAGACCTGTGTACACTCATAAACACATTAGTCCCTTAACCTATAAGTCTTCAATACACCAAAATCACTAAGGGGCACTAGATGCACTTACACTCATGAGTTATCTGCTCCTTATACTCCTCAGCAGAATGGCATCGTGGAGCGCAAGAACAGGACTCTTTCTGAGATGGCTCGCACTATGCTTGATGAATACAAAACGCCTCGTCGTTTCTGGATTGATGCAATTGATACTGCGTGCCACATCATCAACAGAGTATATCTTCACAAATTCTTCAAGAAGACTGCCTATGAACTCCTCACTGACAAGAAACCCAATAGAGCACCTACCTTCTGTGATAGATGAACCTGCACCTGAGGAAACTATCAAGTTCAAGGCTACTGAGGATGTCATTCCGACCGAAGAATCTGCTGAAGAATTCATTCCAGAACATGAAGAATGTCGAGCTAATGCACCTGAAAAAAATGCTGAAGAAAATGCTGATCAAATTCCTCGACGATAACCAGCTCATCCTCGCGTTGCAAAAGAAGTGCAAGTTGAAAAGATCATCGATGACATTGAAGCACCAGGTCCTCTCACACGCTCAAGAGCTTCACATTTATCTAACTTTTGTGGGCACTTTGCTTTTGTCTCTATCACAGAGCCCACTAAGGTAGATGAAGCATTTATGGAGCCTGAGTGGATTCAAGCTATTCAAGAAGAATTACATCAATTCGAGCTCAACAACGTCTCGGAACTGGTCAAATGTCCAGATCCTCGCAAGCACAATATCATTGGCACAAAGTGGATCTACCGCAACAAGCAAGATGAAAATGGCCTTGTGGTAAGGAATAAGGCACGGCTTGTAGCTCAAGGCTACACAGAGGTTGAAGGAATTGATTTCGATGAAACTTTTGCACCTGTTGCTAGACTTGAGGCTATTCGCATATTACTTGCTTATGCTAACCATCATGATATCACTCTATATCAAATGGATGTGAAAAGTGCATTCCTCAATGGTAAGCTTGAGGAAGAAGTATATGTTGCTCAACCCCCGGGTTTTGAAGATCCAAACAATCCTGACAAAGTCTTCAGACTCAATAAGGCCCTCTATGGCCTCAAGCAGGCCCCTCGGGTGTGGTATGATACTTTGAAGGAATTCCTCATGAAGAAAGGCTTCAAACCCAGTTCACTTGACCCAACTCTTTTCACTAAGTCTTATGATGGTGAATTGTTTGTGTGCCAAATATATGTTGATGATATTATCTTTGGCTGTACTAACCAACGTTACAATGATGAATTTGCCTATATGATGAGTGAAGAATATCAAATGTCTATGATGGGAGAACTGAAATTCTTCTTAGGTCTTCAAATTCGTCAACAATGCAATGGCATATTCATATCTCAGGAGAAATACCTCAAGGATGTACTGAGGAAATTTGGCATGCAAGATTGCAAAGGCGTCAAAATTCCTATGCCCACAAATGGCCATCTGTGCACTGAAGAAAATGGTATTGACTGCGATCATAAGGTATATCACTCCATGATTGGTTCTTTATTGTACTTATGTGCATCTAGGCCACATACAATGCTTACTGTTTGCATGTGTGCCCGATTTCAAGCTACACCAAAGGAATCACACCATAAGGTTGTGAAACATATTCTTCGATATCTAGCTCACACACCAACACTTGGATTATGGTACCCCAAGGGCTCGGATTTTGATCTCATTGGATATTCAGACTCTGACTATGCTGGTGATCGTGTGGACCGCAAGTCAACATCTGGCACATGTCATTTCCTCGGACGATCTTTGGTCTGTTTGTCATCGAAGAAACAGAACTGCGTATCACTGTCTACTGCTAAAGCTGAGTACATTGCTACTGGTTCTTGTTGTGCTCAATTGCTGTGGATGAAGCAAACTCTCAAGGACTATGGCGTCAACGTGAAGAATGTGCCTCTCTTCTGTGACAATGAGAGTGCCATCAAGATTGCTCACAACCCAGTTCAACACTCGAAGACAAAGCTCACTCAGATTCGTCATCATTTTCTTTGTGATCATGTGTTGAAGGGCGATATTTCTATTGAGCGTGTGAAGACTGAAGAACATCTAGCCGATATCTTCACAAAGCCCTTGGATGAGAAGAGATTTAGCAAGTTTCGGTGTGAGCTAAATATCTTAGAATCTTCGAATGTTCTTTGAATAGGACACTCATCCTAACACTTATGCATAAATTTATGACTTAGATGTGCAACACATGAAGAAATGTTTTTCTTCAATCAATGAAGAATAACACTCTAAGTGTGAAGAAATTAACGAAGAATTTGATTCTTAGAACCCTACGACAATTGTACGCGGTGTCTGAAATCATCATTCTTATACGGTGGGTCACGCCACCACCAAAGTTGAAAATCTTCAATTTGAGTTTTTCCTCAGTTTTGAAATTCCTCAGTTGTTATTTTTCTTCAACTTTGCATTGTCTTCACCTTTTCCGTCGTTATATATATGTGTGTGTGTGTGTGTGTGTGTGTGTGTGTGTGTGTGTGTGTGTGTGTGTGTGTGACACAGTTATGCAAGAGCACCTTTCAAAAGTCGTGAAATGTAAAGCCAATATATTTTCACAAGAAGTCAAAGGCATGAAAATATATATGAGTTTATGTCCTCTACAGCATTCACTTATTGCTAATTTCTTCAAGCTGTTTTTTCTGCTAAGTGAATGTGATCGGACCCTTCCCCCTCTATGCTAAACTCAACCCATTCTATTCACAAATTCTTCATGTGCGTTCTATTTGAAACTCGTTCAAAATCTTCACCGTGTCCTTTTCACCTGAAGAATTTGCGAACGCAACGTTAAAACTTATCTTATCCAAAATTCGCCGATCAAATCGTCAAGCGAATGAGAAGGGTCAGGGGCACATTCGTCCAATTTCTTCGAGCGAACAGTTTTTCACCGTGGCTATAAATACCCCTCCCCTTCCTCACTTCTCTTTTACTCCGCTCGATCTCACTCCCGCTCGAGCTTCTCAAACCCTAGCGCCGCCGCTACTTCATCGTCGCCGGTGAGGAAGAGCTTCACTGCCTCAACCTCGTCACCGTCGTACTCGCGCCGGCCGCGGATTTCTTCCCTCCGCCGCCGTCGTAGCTGTCTTCCTCAGCCGAGTTAGGGCGTGGAAGATCTGAGCTGACGAACTTCACATCTACACTTCCCAGTTCGTCGTGTTCTTCGTCCAGGGTAATTAAAAGTTACTTTTACTGCCCTCTTTGATTCAAATGATTTCTACAAAATCCTCAAAGGTGTTTTTCTTCAAATCTTCACACACTAAACACCTCACATGTCATCTGTTCTTGATTCATTTCTCTAAGCTATGTTTTTCTTCAAGATTCCTCAATTGTGTGGATTCTCAATCTATACAACTCTGGAACCTAAGACAAAGAACGCTTAGTGAAATTCTTCAAGACTCATCTGGTCAATTTCGTCAAACTTGTTCTTTTTACAAAACCTTTTGAGAACGCATATGACCTCTCCAAATTCCTCGCAACTATACTCTGTTCACAGGTACTCATGTCCACTGCTGAATCACTAGGTTCTCATCAACTTAACTCATTTGCAGCGTTCCTCGAAGAAAAGTTGCATACTTCTTCGGAGAATTCCATTGTTCAAATTCCTCATCTGAAGAAAATGGCTGATGGAAAGAAGCCACAAAAGGGAGGATAGAGGCCTGAGATTAATACTGCTTTTGAAATCCCTGAGGACATATACAAAGATTACTGCACTCCTAATGAGGCCAAGTTCGGAAAAGAGGACAAAAATCAGCGCAAGGTGCGCATACAGAGGATAGAGAGGAGATGGGCAAGAGAGTGGAGGGAGTACAGGTATGTAACTCCCAAGTACATGAAGAAATTCGCACTCAATCCTCCATTGGCACTTGGCCAAGAAGCAGATCCCACTAGCCTCAAGTGCGGTGAGGATTATCCTGATGAATGGGCCAAGCGCCAGGCCAAGTTGGCTAGACAAGCCAGAGAAGCAGTGAGGAAATTCAACGAAGACTCTGCTGCTGCTGCTGCTGCCACTGCTGAGGCCTCTGCTAGCAAGCCGAAGAAGGCCATGGCAAAGAAGCCTGCGTATAAGCCAAGTGCTTCACCTTCAATGCCCTCGAGGCCAAGTTCCTCAGCAATGCCCTCACGGCCAGATTCCTCAAAGCCCTCACGGCCAACTCCTCAAACTGCTCCTGCTCCTCCAAAGTCCTCAGCTCCTCCGCCAAAGTCTTCGGCTGCTCCGACCAAATCCTCTGCACCAGTGCATCTCGCCACGTGCCAATGGACTACTGGCATATCTATTGCCTCAGGAGCCTCTGCAAGTTCCTCAGCTGCTCCAAGTTCCTCAGCTGGCCCCTCTCTGCTGAAGAAAAAGGCCGCTGCTGGACGAGGTCCTCGACCAAGTCCTCACAAAAAGCAGGTCGCCTTCCACGTGCCCTCTGATGATGATGAAGAACTAGCCGAAATCATCAGAGACAGATAAGTCAAGGCCGCTAGAGCCAAAGGAAGCAATGTGCCACTGCTTTTGGATCCGAAGCTGATCCTAGACTTCATCGATCTCCGGCACAAGGATCCCAACACACCTTTGCCTGAGATGAACCTCACACCTGGTCAAAGTCATGTTTTGACTGCCTTCATTAAAGAAGAGAAATGGAAATTTGAGAAGGCCAGGCAGCTGAAGAAAGCTCAGTACAGGAAGGAGCGCTACCTAAAGAAAAACGTTGTCTCTATGACAACTGAAGAACTAGTGAAGATCCAGGCTGAAATCAAAGGCCTCGGCAATGACTTCAATGCTTACTATGCTGATTGGCAAGGAGCCAAGGTCAGGTTTGTAAAACTGACTGAGAAATTCACTTCAAAGGTTGCAGCTCCATCGCAACCAGAAATTCCTCAAGCCGAAGCATCTGCTCAACCAACAGAAGAGCGCGCCAGCACCGCTGATGAAAATCAGGCTGCTGAAGAAAATGTGAGTTCCAGGGCTGATGACTGCATTCCAGCCGCTAAAGAAATTGCCAGGGCATCCATTAGTGGTGCGCCTGAAGAAAATGAAGAAGTTAGGGCAACTGCATCAGTTGTGCCTGAAGAATTTCAACCAAATTCTTCTGCTCCTCCTGTGCCTACCCCAACTCCAATCCTTCCATCTGCATCAGATGTGAAGAAGACCAAGGCTGCAGAGCGTGCAGTTGTGAAGAAAAGGAAGGCATCAACTTCATCAGATTCTTCAGTCTCGAAGAAGATGAAGCCATTGACTAGCTCATTTGACAACCCAATTGATGTTGTTCCTATCTCAACCATGCCATCAAAGGACCTTGTTCCTTTTGTTGAAGATTATGTGATTCCAAGTGAATCCGATGAAGACATTCCCTCTGCTGCTTCCTCAGAGCAGAAGGATGAAGAAATTGAAGTGGATGCAATCCCTTCAACACCAATTGTCTCCTCGCCTATCCCTCAGTTCACTGCTGAAGAGGCCGGCGTTGAGGAATTGGATGAACAAAATTCTGACGTGGACATTGGGAGTACTACTCCATTGATGAATGATGATTTTTGGGATAGTCAGCATCCCAACTCCCCTCTGTTCACGCCATTGCAACAAATCCCTCAGTCCCTGGCACATACTGTTCCATTGGGCTCTGAAGAAACTCACCCCACTCCATCTGTACATGAAGACATTCCAGCCCCTAGTGCTAAAGAAACTGCTGCTGCTGAATCGTTGAAGACACAGACTGCCACTGAAGAGGAACCAGAAATTCCTCAGCCTGAAGAACCTGAGATTGTGATTCCTGAGGTTTTGATGCAACTTACTGACACTCCTCAACCCAAGCCAAAGGATCCATTCTCAAGGAAGCAAAAATTCAAGACTGCTGATTTCTTTGGCGAGCACGTATTCTTCACTGATTACAACCCCTATGACTCTGCTCGCATTAGGAAGAGGCATTTCTGGACAGCCAGCCAGGCAAATTTTTATTCCTCAGTGTTGTTCAACAAAGACAAAGTCTTCGATCATGAGCACATTCCTCACGTAGATATGGAATCTCTGCCATGCTTCGTGTCAGTCCTGAGTGTTCTTCACGACGCTGGACTGTTAAATTTCTGCACTGACATCTGTGATTGGAATGAAGAACTCGTTCTTCAATTCTATGCAATGTTGCACATCACCGGAGACTCTGAAGGTGAGAATTCGTGGGTGCTGGACTGGATGACTGAAAATACTCGGCACCAGCTACTGAATTGCTTCGTGCTTTGCCTCTCAGTCCTCCCCTTGAAGCTGCTCATTGCATGTACCAAGAGCCTGAGCTTACATATCACTATATGCAAGTGCTGATGAAGCCATTGAAGCCAGGTCAGGCCCCAAGAACCAAATTCCTCATGAAGGAATTGCTATATGTGCCTCGGACTGTCTATCGCATTTTGACGAAGACATTGAGTCCTATCATGGGCCACAACTCGAATGAAGAAGAAGTCGTTGGCATCATGAGGAATCTGCTATTCAATATCATTCATGGCGTCCCCGTCAACTTTCATGACTTCTTCATGAGGACTCTGGCCAATGTCGCAATGTCACCATTTGAGTTGAAGCCTTATGCTCCGTGGATTATGAGATTCATCAGAACAAGGTCTTCACTCAACTACAAAGCTGATACACTGAACCATTGCAGCTACTTGCCCCCGATTGAAGTCCTCAAACGGACATTTTCCTCAGCTGATGACCAGGGCAAGGCTTCTGCTGTTATTGATTAATGGACGTCCATTGGATGGTCAATTTCGCAAAGCTGCATCCTACTCCACAAATGACGACTCTGCCACCCATGACTCTGCCGCCAACGCACCCAAGCAAAATCCTCAAGGCACAGCTCCCAGGGTGATGACTGATCGTGAGCTTCTCCTCAGTCTTCACTAGAAGGTTGATCGCAATCACAAATGGGTCAAGCGTCAGTTTGGTTCAATTCTTCACAACATGACTGCTACCCACAATGCAGTGAAGAAAAACAATTACTACCTCCATGAAACCTTCAACCGTACCTGGGCTGTTCTGTCTCACATTTATAGCGAAGAAGGTCTGAAGAAAATGGGTCTCAAGGAAGATTTTGACTGGTCTGCTCCTCCACCGAAGAAATACAAGAAGGTCAAGGTTCCTTCCTTGGTGGCCAGCTCCTATTCTTCATCGCGCGACACCGACGAGCATGAAGACTTGGACGACACTGCGGCAGGCCCTACATCAACAATCAACCCCAACAACACTGGCGCTCCTTCATCAACTTGAGATTCTTCAGGGGCGTTAGTCCTCAGTTTCGATCCTTTTGGTCATTCGATGACAAAGGGGGAGAAATTTGAGTTAGTCTTCAAGCGGGTCTATCCTATATGGGCGTTTTTTTTTGCTAAGTTACAACTCTCGTTCTTCTGATGACTTTGCTGGATCGAGTTGTAAACCTAAACTCTATGGTGGCCTGATACTTTTGTTGTGGTTTTCTTTCTGCATGCTTATTCCTCATTAATGTTTATGCACGCATGCTGAATTACATCAGTCACCATATTTCATCATGCATTTCAAATTCTTCATATTATATGTCAAATGCGTGTATGAATTACAAGATATAGGGGGAGATCTCCATGATTTTACTCTTCAGTGTGCATTGCTTCAAAAGCAAATTCCTCACTATGCACATCTTTAGGGGGAGTTCTTCTATATCTTGCAATCAAATTCCTCAATTTCAGTATTTACACTTCATATGTTTATCCCCGTTGAAAACTTAACCTATATTGTCATCAATCACCAAAAAGGGGGAGATTGTAAGTGCATCTAGTGCCCCTTAGTGATTTTGGTGTATTGAAGACTTATAGGTTAAGGGACTAATGTGTTTATGAGTGTACACAGGTCTATAAGTCTATGAGGAGTTTGATATTTACAGAGAAAGTCGACCCCTAAAAATGAAGTTCTTCGACTGAAGACTTTGGATTTCTGAAGACTTTCTGAAGACTTTGAAAGTGAAGAAATTGGTGTGACCTTGAAGACTTGGTATTCATTCGAGGAACATGAAGCGTGAAGACTTTTGTTTTCGTAGTTTCATTTTCTCTTTCTTGAGTCATAGGAAACACCGTACTGTTAAAGGGGGTCGAGGAAATACTAAGGAAAAATTTCCATGTGATGCTCAACTCAAAATCCTACACCTACCAATCCCTTCGAGTGAAGCCATTGGAAATCTCATACAGTTCAGTCATATTCTTCAGTGACAGAGACGAAGTTCTTCTGGTCTCTGAGGAATTTGTTCTGACTGAGGAGTTAGGAATTCGCCAGTGCGGATTGCCTACACAGTGAGGAACATGATAGCCCTGAGGAATTTGAGCCTCAAATTTCCGACCGTTGCTGTGCTACGCGCCAGCTGTCCCAAAATATCTACCCACCTAACGGTCATATCATTGAAGGGCATTTATGTCTTATCATGTCGGGCTGCTCCCTAGGCTATAAATAGCCGCCCCCTACAACCACTAGCTGGTTGGCTGCTCCGAGAGAAACTGACACTTGTCATTTGAGAGCATCCCATCCTCCGAGGACTTTGAGCGAAAATCATCGAGTGAGGAAAACCCAAACCCAAACACCTACAAACCCAAAGTGATTGAGCATCACTGAAGAGATTGATCCTGCATGGATCCGACGCTTGTTAGCTTTGACGACTGTGCTTCTTCCAGACGGTTAGGCGTCATGGTCTAGAGCATCCAAGAGGAATTGTGGATCGCCGAGTGACCGAGTTTGTGAAGGTTCGGAAGTCACCTGAAGACTTACCACGAGTGATTGGGCGAGGTCTGTGTGACCTTAGCTCAAGGAGAATACGGTGAGGACTGTGTGTCCGGCACTGGGTGTCCTCAGGTTTAAATACCTAGCCGCTCCAACCAGACGTACAACTAAGACAACAGTTGGAACTGGTCTACCAAATCATTGTCTTCACCAAGCTTACTGGTTCTAGTTCCTCAACTCTTTCATTTCCTCATAACTGTGTTGTGTGCTTGTTCATATCTGTTTGAAGACTTTGACTGAAGACTTTCTCAATTTCCTCAGTTCAATTTCTTCAGTCTGTTTGTCTTCATCCTGTGTTTACGCTTTCTGTACTCTGTACTTGTCTTCATTTCATCATGATGACCATGCTTGTGTTCTGCTATGTTTACTTTTGAGTACTTATTCCGCTGCAAGTAGTTCTTCCCTAAGGAATTTCCTCACCCGCAAATTCCTCAATGAAGAATTCATAAAAATCGCCTATTCACCTCCCCTCTAGTCGATATAACGCACTTTCAGAACCTAAAATAAATGTTATTTGGTGTTTGCGTTGAGCATGAATATGATTGGATCATGTTTATTGCAATACGGTTATTCATTTAAGTCAAAGAATAATTGTTGTTCTATTTAAATGAATAAAACCTTCTATGATCATACACTCAATATAAATGGTTTATTGAATCTCGATCGTAGTGATACACATATTCATAATATTCAAGTCAAAATATTCAAAGTTAATCATGATAGTGCAACTTTGTGGCACTGCCGTTTAGGTCATATTGGTGTAAAGTGCATGAAGAAACTCCATGCTGATGGGCTTTTGGAATCACTTGGTTATGAATCACTTGATGCTTGCGGACCATGCATCATGGGCAAGATGACTAAGACTCCGTTCTCCGGAACAATGGAGCGAACAACTAACTTATTGGAAATAATATATACTGATGTATGCGGTCCGATGAGTGTTGAGGCTCGCGGCGGGTATCGTTATTTTCTGACCTTCACAGATGATTTATCTAGTTGATGAAACATAAGTCTGAAACATTTGAAAAGTTCAAAGAATTTCAGAGTGAAGTGGAAAATCATCGTAACAAGAAAAAGTTTCTACGATCTGATTGTCGAGACGAATATTTGAGTTACGAGTTAGGTCTTCATTTGAAACAATATGGAATAGTTTCGCAACTCACGCCACCTGGAACACCACAGCGTAATGGTGTGTCCGAACGTCATAACCGTACTTTATTAGATATGGTGCGATCTATGATGTCTCTTATTGATTTACCATTATCGCTTTGGGATTATCCATTAGAGATAGCTGCATTCATGTTAAAAAGGGCACCATCTAAATCCGTTTAGACGACACCATACGAACTGTGGTTTAGCAAGAAACCTAAGTTGTCATTTCTTAAAGTTTGGGGTTGCGATGCTTATGTGAAAAAGTTTCATCCTGATAAGCTCAAACCCAAATCGGAGAAGTGCGTCTTCATAGGATACCCAAAAGTAACTGTTGGGTACACCTTCTATCAAAGATCCGAAGGCAAGATATTCGTTGCTAAGAATGGATCCTTTCTAGAGAAGAAGTCTCTCTCGAAAGAAGTGAGTGGGAGGAAAGTAGAACTTGATAAGGTAATTGTACCTTCTCCCGAATTGGAAAGTAGATTACCACAGAAATCAGTTCCAGTGATGCCTACACCGATTAGTGAGGAAGTTAATGATGATGATCATAAAACTTCAGATCAAGTCACTACCGAACCTCGTAGGTCAACCAAAATACGTTCCGCACCAAAGTGGTACGATGATCCTGTTCTGGAAATCATGTTACGAGACCATGTCAAACCTACGAACTATGAGGAAGCGATAATGAGCCCAGATTCCGTAAAATGGCTTGAGGCCATGAAATCTGAGATGGGATCCATGTATGAGAACAAAGTATGGACTTCGGTTGACTTGCCCGATGATCGGCAAGCAATAGAAAATAAATGGATCTTCAAGAGGAACACAAACGATGATAGTAGTGTTACTATCTACAAAGCTAGACTTGTCGAAAAATGTTTTTGACAAGTTCAAGGTGTTGACTACAATGAGATTTTCTCACTCATAGCGATGCTTAAGTCTGTCGGAATCATGTTAGAAATTGCCACATTTTATGAAATCTGGCAAATGGATGTCAAAAATACATTCCTTAATGGATTTCTTAAAGAAGAGTTGTATATGATGCAACCAAAAAAAGTTTTTGTCAATCCTAAAGGTGCTAACAAAATGTGCAAGCTCCAGCGATCCATCTATGGACTGGTGCAAGCATCTTGGAGTTGGAATATACGCTTTGATGAGTTGATCAAAGCATATAGTTTTATACAGACTTGCGGTGAAGCCTGTATTTACAAGAAAGTGAGTAGGAGCGCTACAGCTTTTCTGATAAGTATATGTGTATGACATATTGTTGATCGGAAATGATGTAGAATTTTTCTGGAAAGCATAAAGGAGTGTTTGAAAAGGAGTTTTTCAAAGAAAGACCTTGGTGAAGCTGCTTACATATTGAGCATCAAGATCTATAGAGATAGATCAAGACGCTTGATAAGTTTTTTCAATGAGTACATACCTTGACAAGTTTTTGAACTAGTTCAAAATGGAACAATCAAAGAAGGAGTTCTTGCCTGTGTTGCAAGGTGTGAAGTTGAGTAATACTCAAAGCCCGACCATGGCAGAAGATAGAGAGAGAATGAAAGTCATTCCCTATGCCTCAGCCATAGGTTCTACAAAGTATGTCATGCTGTGTACCAGACCTATTGTATACCCTGCCCTGAGTTTGGCAAGGGAGTACAATAGTGATCTAGGAGTAGATCACTGGACATTGGTCAAAATTATCCTTAGAGGACTAAGGAAATATTTCTCGGTTATGGAGGTGATAAGGAGTCCGTCGTAAAGAGTTACGTCGATGCAAGCTTTGACACCGATCTGGATCACTCTGAGTCTCGATCTAGATACGTATTGAAAGTGGGAGCATTTAGCTAGAGCAGCTCCGTGCAGAGCATTGTAGACATAGAGGTTTGCAAAATACATACGGATCTGAATGTGACAGACCCATTGACTAAGCTTCTCTCACAAGCAAAACATGATCACACGTTAGTACTCTTTGGGTGTTAATCACATAGCGATGTGAACTGGATTATTGACTCTAGTAAAACCCTTTGGGTATTAGTCACATGGCGATGTGAACTAATCACATGGTGATGTGAACTATTGGTGTTAAATCACATGGCGATGTGAACTAGATTATTGACTCTAGTGCAAGTGGGAGACTGAAGGAAATATGCCCTAGAGGCAATAATAAAGTTGTTATTTATATTTCCTTATATCATGATAAATGTTTATTATTCATGCTAGAATTGTATTAACCGGAAACTTAGTACATGTGTGAATACATAGACAAAACAGAGTGTCCCTGGTATGCCTCTACTTGACTAGCTCGTTAATCAAAGATGGTTATGTTTCCTGACCATAGACATGTGTTGTCATTTGATGAACGGGATCACATCATTAGAGGATAATGTGATGGACAAGACCCATCCGTTAGCTTAGCATTATGATCGTTAAGTTTTATTGCTATTGCTTTCTTCATGACTTATACATGTTCCTTTGATATGAGATTATGCAATTCCCGAATACCGGAGGAACACCCTGTGTACTATCAAACGTCACAACGTAACTGTGTGATTATAAAGATGCTCTACAGGTGTCTTCGAAGGTGTTTGTTGGGTTGGCATAGATCGAGATTAGGATTTGTCACTCCGTGTATCGGAGAGGTGTATTTGGGCCCTCTCAGTAATGCACATCACTATAAGCCTTGCAAGCAATGTGACTAATGAGTTAGTTGCGGGATGATGCATTACGGAACGAGTAAAGAGACTTGCCGGTAACGAGATGGAACTAGGTATTATGATACCGACGATCGAATCTCGGGCAAGTAACATACCGATGACAAAGGGAACAACATATGTTGTTATGCGGTTTGACCGATAAAGATCTTCGTAGAATATGTAGGAGCCAATATGAGCATCCAGGTTCCGCTATTGGTTATTGACCGGAGATGTGCCTCGGTCATGTCTACATAGTTCTCGAACCTGTAGGGTCCGCACGCTTAACGTTCGATGACGATTTGTATTATGAGTTATGTGATTTGATGTACCAAAGGGTGTTCTGAGTCCCGGATGAGACGTAAAGATCGATATATTGGAAGGCTATATTCGGACATCGGAAAGGTTCCGAGTGATTCGGGTATTTTTTTGGAGTACCAGAGAGTTACGGGAATTCGTCGGGGGAAGTAGTGGGCCTTAATGGGCCATACGGGAAAGAGGGGGCGGCGCCCCCCTCTCTTTCCTTCTCCCTCTCCTACTCCTGCCCTCTCTTCCCTCTTGGAAAAGGAAGGGGACTCCAACTAGGATTGGGAATCCTAGTTGGACTCCCCCTATAGGCGCGCCCCTCCTAGGCCAGCCTCCTCTTCCTCCCTCCTTTATATACGTGGCCAGGGGGCACCCCAATAGCACAACAGACAATCTTTTAGCCGTGTGCGGTGCCCCCCTCCACAGTTACACACTTCGGTCATATCGTCGTAGTGCTTAGGCGAAGCCCTGCGCCGGTAACTTCATCACCACCGTCACCACGCCGTCGTGCTGATCAAGAGTTCGAGGGATGTCACCGAGCTGAACGTGTGCTGAACGCAGAGGTGCCGTACGTTCGGTGCTTGGATCGGTGGGATCACGAAGACGTTCGACTACATAAACCGCATTACTAAACGCTTCCGCGTTCGGTCTACGAGGGTACGTGGACAACACTCTCCTCTCTCGTTGCTATGCATCACCTAGATGGATCTTGCGTGTGCGTAGGAATTTTTTGAAATTACTGCGTTCCCCAACAAGACTTGGAGGTGGTGACTTGGAGTAGGAAGATTATTCTCGCGAAAAAGGTTTATCTGATAAGCCCTTCTCCAGAAAAGCCTATCCAAGAAAGAATGAAAAATATATCATTTTCGATAGGTGTAAACATTGTGAAAGTGACACCATTAGAACGGCTCTTCAAATATAGAACTTGTGCTTTGTAATCACCCCAATCGGAGTTAGGGTTCAAAAAAATTTGCATCTTTTCTATGAGGGATCTAGTTGCAAGAAAGTGACTATGTCAGGAACCTGGCCTTGAGCAACGCCAGTGACTTTAGTCCCACCTCGGATATGGGAGGAAGCTAGGACCTCCTTATAAGGGAGAGTGATACACTCCCTTCAGGCCGGTCTTTTGGAATGTAGTAGACTCTCTGCTTGTAGCGGAGTGTCCGATGCGCACCGAAAACGTCCGAACATATGCCAATGGACCCGGAGTTGGGGCTGGGTTGCTAACAAGTGGTACCAGATCTGGGCCCATGCCACCCTAAGGGGGGCTCCCCTAGGGGGGTGGGGTGTCAGGAACCTGATCTTGGGCAACGCCAGTGACTTTAGTCCCACCTCGGATATGGGAGGAGGCTACACTCCCTTCAGGCTGGTCTTTTGGAATGTAGTGGGCTCTCCGCTTGTAGTGGAGTGTCTGATGCGCATCGAAAACGTCCGAACATATGCCAATGGACCGGGAGCTGGGCCTGGGTTGCTATCAGAATACAGCTGGGTCCTTGCTGAAATTCTGCAGAAAAAGAATGAACAGTACTGTTGCGCATGGCCGGCTTGGGCTGGATCTTGCCGAGCCTGGGTCTTAGCCGGGCTGCAGTTACAGCCTGCTCGGCCGCACTGCTGCTGATTGACCGGCCCGTTGTAGCCGACGCCGAAGCAGTCATTCGTAGGATACGTCTTCCTTTCAGGAAAACGGTTTCCATATGAACCGACGCGTGGCCGGCACATCTCCTTCGCTACTGACGTGTGGGGCCGAGACGAGCGCGGGTCCCAGTGGTCCGACTCCCACCTCCTCTCTTCTTCTTCCTCGCGACGGCAGGAGGCAGAGGCACGCCGGGGGCGATTCCCAGCGCTACAGACCGCCATCCGAGGCGCTCGGGATATGGGAGTGGTCGGCGTATCGGGGCGCGTCGGAGGATCTCCGCCACGGACGCCGGGGAGCTTCGACTCCCGCGGCAGCAGACGACGGTGAGGCCAAAGCCGACGCCACGGTCATCCCTCGGGGAAAATGGACTGCGGCCAAGCTCCAGGGGGTCACGCCGGAGGGATGAATTACGGAGTGGAGCGGTGGTGGTTCGGCTTAGTGGACAGAGGAGGGTGGCGGCGGTGCACTAACCTGGTCCGGAGCGGAGGTGGGGAAGATGGGCGCAGCCGGTCGATTTCTCAGGGAAGGATCATTTGCTTTAGGTAGTTGATCAGATTGGGGGTCGCCGGAGAGCTTGGGAGGGTTGGTTTTCAAGCCGTTTTATGGCGAGGACCGCATGCGCTCGGTGCTCTGTGGCCGAGGCGCGCTCACGCCGGCGCACTGTGCATGACGTCTAGAAGGTACGGGAGGGTGAGCAGGGAGGTGCAGGAGCTTTTTGGCGCGCTGGCGTAGGCTAGTCTGAGAGAGAGGGGCAGAGAATAGGGCTGCGGCCATGCAGAGCTCTCGGAATGCATGCCAGATGGGTGGTCACCACGCCAACTCCGTCCCTGCTGCGCGTCCTGAGGCGACACCGTGTCACAGGTTTGCAACGATGCTGGAAGAGATAAGCTGTGTAACTTGAGGGCAAATACACCGACGCGTGCAGGGATAGCTTCATAAATGTGTTAGCCAACGAAGGTGTTTGTTCTGGGAGGAGAGAGATACGCTTGGTGGAATGGGCTGAATCTTGGTACAGTCACTGAGTTGACTACTGTGGAAAGATTTGGTCTCGATAGTACCAAGCCAGGTGGTACTCGTAGTTCAAGGGTGTGTAAATGTTGCCACAAGTTAACGTTTGGTGCTTGCGCACAATGATTTCACATGGCCATATGGGGATCAAATGTTTTGGTGCACATGCGGACCAGGGAGTAGATTGTAGCACACCTGACATCGGTAACAGTATATTAGTCTCATAACCAATGGCGGCAGCAAACAGTAAATTCTAGCCGCAGGATCACTGGCAAGGCTTGGAAAATACATACATGTGGTATAAAGCAAGATAATAAACTTTGGGATCAAAAGAAATGGGGGTTGCCGTGATGCCCCCATTGTATGCCATGCTTCGTCTGCAAACCAGCATTACAATACCACATCACTGGGCCATTGGCAACTCGCAGGTCAGCAATGCTGGTTATAGCTAATGAAAATGCATTGTAAACTCAAAGGTAGAATTCCCAGTTAAAAAAGAAACTCAAAATGGCAGAACAACAAAAATCAACAACTCATCAGTAACATATAGAGCAACACTATTAATATCACAAACAATGGCGGCAGCAAACAGTTAATTCTAGCTGCACGATCACTGGCAAGGCATGGTAAATACAAGCATCAATGACTAGAAAAGGGTCACCAAATGTGACAACATCAAATCAACAAAACCAAACAAGCCTCTAAATCATTCCATGCCATAGATATCCAAACACCATTTTACAAGTGGATGATAAGACATTCTAAACCCAACGAAAGGCAGGCAATGGTGAATTATAACACAAAACAGATGGCTATACCACAGGGGACCACTAGCAATCATCTAACTGCCACTTGTCTGCTTCAAGTGCATCATAGACACATAATCCAAGTATGCTTATCATCATCCAGAATGTAGCATGTAGTAAGAACCATACGCAAATATCCAGGAAACATACTGGACAGAATTTTGCTCCCATTCAGAATAATTAACAAGGCAAAAGGAGTGCCCAAAAACAATACTAGCGGAAGAAATAGTCCTTGGTGTTGTAGATGAGCTTCTTGATGTCACTGATCTCCCTGTCAACACACCCCGTCGCATAGCCATCAGCTCCCTGCTCAAACATCTGATCAACCTTGGCTTCAAGCCTCCGAATGTCTGTTATCGCCCAGTCTCTAATGGCTGAAGGTATCGGCATGCACTTGGGACGGCAGAAAACGGAGGCGCACCCCTCCAACATCTGATAAATATGGTTCCTCACTTGAGGAAACAAAAATAAAAGGTCAGCACAAAACACAGTTTAATCATTATAGGATAATAATGGAGATCAGGAGGAAACTAACGGGCTTTGAATTTTTCTTCATTTTTGGGGGTGGATGGAAGCGACTCCAGCAGAATTATCAGGCGGGCTATACGGTGGTAGCTGGCATGGAGCCAAGTGAGCTCTCCATCATCATCATCATGTTTGCCAAGGAGGCCAACGAGATCGGGGAATGAGTACTTAAAGGCATCCACATCACAGGTGAAGTCGTCGAACTGGGAAATGAACAAACAAAATAAATCATGACCAACAGGAGCCAGTGGCCAGCTGTAGGCCGACTGGAGTGGGCCTACAGTGGGCCGACAGGGGCCAGTTGGCCAGCTGTAGGCCGACTGGAGTCCAATCGGCCTGCTGTGGGCCGACTAGGCCCAGTCAGCCTGCAGCGGGCCGACGGTGTATTATTTTTGAAAAAAAATTACCCAGCGTAATATTTATGAAAATTAATTAAAAATATTTTATTAAAAAAAATTAGCAAAAAAATCTATTCTCCTCCCTCCATTCCTAAATATAAGTATTTTTTTAGATTCCAATGCGGACTATATACGGAAGGAAATGAGTGAATCTGCACTCTAAAATATGTCTATACATCCGTATGTAGTTTTTTGTTGAATTGTCTAAAAAGACTTATATTTAGGAACAGAGGGAGTAACATGCAAAGAATGATAACACTGCATCAAGTTATATACAACAAGTATAAAATGTTACTCTACTTCTTTGGAATTGTAAAACCTACACACTGATAGTAGTAATTTTGAGAGACCAAGAATGAATAATCAAAATTCCAGGCTAACATGGAAACAATTTCAATAGCAATTCAAATTAATTGTGCTAATATATAGACTGTAACTTTGTTACCTAACAAATTGCAAACAAAATACTAGCAATTCTTGGGTAACAAAAATTATTCACAAAAAATGCATAAATTCAGGACATAAATGTAAAAGGAAAAGGTCTCAGACATAGACATAACCCAAAAATAAGACGAAGACAAAAAATATGATATAACCAGCATACGGAAGTTCATAAAAAAATATAGCATCAGTGTGTGAAATCATACATGTAATTTATGAATGAATAATGTTTTTTTGCACAAATCACGGTGAGGCAGGACAGTCAGAAAAAAATGTGTGTGTGTCTATTTCTTCGAGTGAAAGAGAATTGACTTTCAATAGTAAAAATCAGACTAAAAGAATAGCAGCCATAAGAGTAAACCCAAATTGAAATTTGACTACAAACAAATTTAGCATCACTCATTATTTCAACCCAAGTTATTCTAGGAGATCAATAATGATTCACGAAAAATCCCTAGGCTAACATGCAAAAGTATGTCAGGTCATTTACGACAACTATAAACTGTAACTCTAGTTCTTTGGAATACTTTTGGGCGCCCAAGAATGAATAATCAAAATTCATGGCTAATAGAGAAATAATTGCTAATATTTATTCAAATCATTTACAAAAAAACAAGACTGTAACTTTGGTAACTAAAAAATTGTAAAAAAAAATATAAAGACTAATAATGGTAATTTCTGGGTAACAAGAATGAATCATAAAAAAATGCAAAAATTCAGTAAATAAATGAAAAAAGAAGTCTCAAACATAGACATAACCCAAAATAAGACGACGGAAAATATGGTTTAAAGGGCCATCATATAACCCAACATAAATATTTCATAAATTAAAAACAAGGTAAAATAATATAGCCATCAGCGTGTGCGATCTAACATACAAAATTTTGAATGTAAGCAAAGAAAAACACTCTGCGTGAATCACATACTGTTCTTCAAGTAAAAAGAATTGACTTCAATAATAGAATCACCCTAAAACACACGGCAGCGATATGTATGAAACCAATTTTACATTTGACTTGACAAAAATCAGCACCAGTCAGAATTTCAAGCCGACTAATTCTAGGAGATCAACGATGAATCATGAAACAGTTCCAGGCTATCATGCAAAGAATTACAATATTGAATCAAGTTATATACAACAACTATAAACTGCAATGTCCTTTGGAACTGTAAATGATAATAGTAAGTTTGGGAGACGGAAAATGAATAATCAATTACAGACTAACATTGAATAATTTCAGTACTAAGTCAAATTAATTACAACAAAATATAGACTGTAAATTTTTGGTACCTTAAAAGTTGTAAAAACTAAAGACTAACAATAGTAATTCTTGGGTGACATGAATGAATAACAAAAAAAGTCATAAATACAGGACTTAAATGAAAAAGAAGTCTCAAACATAGATATAACCCCAAACATAAGACAAGGGACATCATATAACGAGACATGAAAAGGTTCATAAATCCAGAACAAGGCAAAAATAAATATAGACATCAGTGTGTGTGATCGAATGTCCAATTTTTTTTTTAAAGAAAGTGAAAAAGCTCTGCTCGAATTACAGATTGAACGGTCAGAAAAGTTTGAATAAAAGTGATTGAAACAGTCAAATGAACAGTAGCAAATCTGGTTTTCAACAGAGAAAACTAAAACTAAACCAAGTACATACTTTGGATCTAGATCCAACAAACGATCCTTATTTGATCCAACATGAACGCTGAATTGCAAAAGGGACGGTAAAAAAGAATGGACTGTTGAAAAGACAAAAAAAAGTTGTATCTGATTTTAAGAGGGGAAATTACCTGTAGATCGGCATAAGACTAATTAAGCTGTTATGCTGAGCATCATGGTTGGATGGTAAGATGTGACAACTCTGCATAGCTAAGAAAATCCCATTCAAATTCACAGGCTTACACGGTGCCTACGGTTGCCTACCTGCATGTAGATCAAGTACATAGATAGTTACAATATTACGGGCCAGGAAAGAAAAACTTGAATCGATCCAAACATGCAAGGGTGGAGGGACTATCAACCATGTAAACTCTTGCCGCCGTCGCTTGACGTTCATATATTAACCCTATGCAGGTACATCTATGGCGCACAAAGAACAGACGGAGTAGGTCAAGGCTCCGGAGACAAGATGTTATTTAAGCTTACCTCCACCATGGAAATAGAGGATCAGCCTACACATTATAAACAGGTTAGGATAGCATAGTATAAAAGGGTTAGGAAAGGAAAACTTAAGCATCCATTCACCTCACCCGTCAATCTGCCACCGGTGCGAGATATGGTAGTTTCAAAGGAGGCGTGTGCACATGGCCAGGGAACATAGGGAGTGGGTCAAGGCACTATCGTTTGGCAAAATCCAATAAGAGTTGACTTTTTAGTCCTATGAATCAATGGAGCCACAAAGGTTGTTAATTCAAAGATGAATTAAACTTGAACCTGAGAATAGTGAGAGCACTTATGAATGATCAATAAACAGGTATATATTCATTATAACATTTTTGCAAAAACAAAAATCAAAGCAATACTTATACATAGTACTTATAAATGATAAACAAATAAATCTCTTCTTACAAAATAGAGAAAATTAAAACTTAACCTTATACATACTTTGGATGTAGATCCAATAAACACCCTTCTTCTATACAAGGATATGGAATTATGTACTTAGCAATATATTCATAGTTTTAGTGGAACTGTTTGGATATAGCACTTAATAATCAGAAATGGACAACATCCATCCACAAGTACCCCAACATGAACCCAAAATTGGAAAGAAAGAGTGGTGAAAAATAATGAAAGAGAAAAAAAATACAGTTTTGCTAAAGCACATCTACATGCGCCCTAAGCATTGCACATCTAAGTAAAACTAGATTCGTGCAAGCATTTTCATTAGTCATTTTCCTATTTCTTTCTAGTTTGATTGAGTCACTTAGATGGCAATAACTAGAGCACATCTAGATGTGCCTTAGACAGACCCGGATTTGCTAAAGCACATCTAGATGTGCTTTTAGTATTGCATATCTAAATCCGATGTCATTGATTTTAGGTGAAGATTCGTGCGGGTTCTTTTTTCTTTTTTCTTTCTTCTTCTTATGTTTGATTGAGTCACTTAGACATGTAATAACTAGAGCACATCTGATGTGCCTAGACAGACCCATAGTTAAATATTACAGTAGAGGAATGAAAAAATTTATAAATCATACTCCCTCCATCCCAAAATAAGTGACAATTTTGTACTATAAGTGAGTCACTTCTTTTCGGACGGAGGGGGAAATTCATAAAAAGGACGCCATCCATCCACAAGTATACCAACATGAACACTATTTGGAATGAGAGGACGGTAAAAACAGGAGGACTGGTTAACGAGAAAAAATAAGGGTTACATCCGATTAGTGGAGGGGAAATTACCGGTGGATGTGGATACAACTAATGAACCCGTTGTGCACAGCGTCATGGATCCACCGATGTGTGAACTCTGAATCGCCAGGAAAATCCCATGCAAGTTCACAGATCTAGACGGCGCTGGATGATAGTAAACCATGCCAGCCATGCACTTGTGGCAGTCGGCCAGAGTCGCCCTCGGCCGACGACGAGAGGGGCCGCCGCGAGCGCCGGCCGGGCACCATGGAGACGAGAGCGACCTGCCTGTATGTAGATCAAGAAGAATAATAGTTAGGACGATATGACGGGCGAGGAAAGAAAAACTTGACCGATCCAAACATGCAGGGGACAAACAACCATGTAGATTCTTGGCCGGCCGACGACAAGCGCGCGCCATGGTAAACTATCGACGGACGGAAGCGTGTGTCCACGGCCGGGAAGGTGCGCCTGGAGGAGAGACGGAGCGGCTCTCGAGGCTCCGGAGGCGAGAAGGAAGCCCCGGCTGGGCGGCGCGCCCGCCGGCAGACGAAGAAGGATCGTGACGGGGAGGACATGGCAGGGGAGGAGAGCGCGTGCCAGATCTGTTCTAGGTCAGGTGAGAGCAGAGAGAGAGAGAGGTCATGGATGGGGGCGAGGGAGGCGGCTGCTGGGGCAGAGCCCTGGGTAAATCACGGGCTAAGCCAATGGATTAGGGTTACCATCCATCCGCAGCGCAGACCATATGCGTAACGACGCGGGAAATCGCCGCATGCAGCTTGTTGAGTCGTTTCTTTTTTTATCACGTCCAGGTCCAGGACACGACACGTTGGCCCGCCCGGCCCGGCTCGGCTCGACAAGTTGCGCAGACAGAACCAAAGAAAAGGGAAAGATGCGATGCGATGCCGCGATCGAGGTCACATCGCCGGCCGGCCATACTTATTTCCGTGTACTGTACTGCTGGTGGGTGGCCAGTAGTAGATGCTGCCCGGCTCACTGGCCAGTGGACTGGAGACGAGCAGATCTTCTCTGCATGCCCTTGCTGCTGCCGTCGCATCCCATGCAACCAGTCGCGTGTACCCCGCTGCTACTCCGGCAACCATGCACGCAGCTAGCACGGCAGCCCCATGCACGGCTCCTCGCCGGTCCGGGAGATTCAACACTCCACAGGCGATCGACCACAATGACACCGGCATCGGCAACGGCAATTCAAGGTTTATTTCAAACTTTTTTTTACATGTTGGTCACTAGCTAACAGCTTTACAATGCAATTGGGGGCAGAGGCCTCCGAGAAGGAATCATAAGACTCGGAATGAACGGCCATCTTGACATGATCATGGGCTACAGAGTTACAAGTGCGCCGACTGAACGAACATGACCACAAGAATGCCATGATCCCTCGAATGCTCGCAAGGACTTGATCGAAGACGGGAAGGAACGACGCATCTAGCCTCGGCGTCGCCAACGGAGATGAGGCACGAGTTGACAGATTCGGCTGCGGGAAATGGAAGGAAAGTGGGGATTTAAAAGGATAATAACTGCGGAAGTATCAGCGGCTCTGTGAGTGAAGCGAGGTGCATTGGTGGCGGCAAGTGGGTCAGCCCATGGCGAGGGCACACGAGAAAGATGGCATGCAGGGGAGGCCGATGCAAAAAGGAAAACATTTGCGGCCGGACGACCAGCTAACGACTCAGCCGGTCGTTGGCTGCTCGTTCGATCTAGCACATCCTACGACCCGGAACATATTAGTCGTTTGGTTGCCCTCTACCCGGCTGTGGCCCCAACCACCGCTTTAATCAACCTTATCCTCATCTCTTTCCTCGTCTTCTACTCGCGACCACCACATCTCCAGCTTCCACTTTCTTCCACCGCTGTTTTTTACGCCGTCAAGGAAGCCGCTGCGCCTGAATCAAATCCGCTGCCCCCCCCCCCCACCCCCGCACCTCCTCGTACCCTGATTCTCTCCTCACCCCTCCTTCCTGCTCCCATGCGTTGCCGCATCAAAGTGCTGCAGGGGGACGCCGGCGACGGGCCCATGCGCTCCTGCTACTGTGGTGGTTGTGCAGTGGGGAGACGTGTTGCTGCTTGTGTTGCGACGACGCCACGACATGGGGTGTTGCTTTCTGCTGCAACAGCCGTGGTGCTGCTACGGCTGGCACCCTTGTGCGGGCACACCACCGCCCAGTGCTACAACCAGCACCGTGTGTTTGCTGGAACCAGTGAGGCGATTTGCTGGAGCCAGGAGTCGCCGGTGCTGGAAGCATATCACACCGCAACTGGTGCTAGAACAACACTGCATTTTTGCTAGAACCAGGACCGCGAATTGCTGGAACCAGTGAGAATTTTTGCTACCACCAGCCAACGCCGGAGTTGGTACTAGTGCATGCTTCTGCTACAACGGGTGAAGCCCCGAGCTGAACCAGTAGCTATTTTTGCTACAACCGGTGAAGCCCCGAGCTGCGAGCTAGAACCAGCAACTGTTTTTGATGCATCGACTCGAGAGTTTCTGTGGCGGCGACGATGAGCCCTGATTTTTGTTGCAACTGACTACCACAAAAGCTTTCACCCACAATATTTTTTGCTACCATGGGAAGATGCATCCTGCTATATGTTTCCTTCACGGAGCTACGACCCGTGACGACAGAGATGGTTATTTGCTGCAACTATCATCGGCTTTTGCTACGCCCAACGAGGAAATTTGCTACATCCATTAATGGAGGAGATGTGACGTGGGACGGCGGCGGCATCGTTTTTGCTGCAACCGTCGTCGTTTTTTTGCTACCACCGGCAAGGTTGTTTGCTACATCCATTTAAATGGTGTTGATTGGATGGTCGTCATTCGTGCAAACCCGGGCAGCGACCATCGACGTTGAGCGTTGCGGCCGGGCGGCACAGTGGTGCTGCGACGGACGTGATACGGCGGCGACAGCTAAGTGCTGCAACGATGGAGATGTTGGGCGTTTTGCTGGAACCGGCGAGGACTGGCGCTGCGATGGCGACCACCGGCGATGACCGGCGGCGAGGCAATCGGACGAGGATGACGGGCGAGTTGGCTGACGTTTGTGGAGGATCACGGACTGGACTTGATGACAGGCACCATGGTTGTTCCTTTGTTTTCTTAATGGATCAGTTGGGGGAAGGAAAGCCATCGCACAGCTGTAACCATCCAAATCGTGCGTGCGCGGTGCGACGGGCTGAAGGCGCGCCGGGGCCTAGCACTCACCATTAAAAAATTACGCATAGGGATACCTGTGCATGTTTTTTTAGAACCTATGCGTGTTCTCAAAAAACTAAAAAGTGCACCATACATGGTCGCCATCATCCAGGCCAATGTACTGCGCTCCATCCAGATGCGCGCACGTAAAATCCACCAATCGGGGCTCAGTCGCTCAGTCAAATCAGCCAGTGTGTTGATGCTAGTACTCGATAACTCGATCCTCCCGACCTCCCCTGCATCATTTCGTCGGCCGGGCCGTCCATCTGCTGACCATTATGTATGTAGCTCTGGCTGTGCACTGCTACTACAGGTTCGGTCTGGCCACACCCTGACGGAGCGGACTGCTGCAGCATGCATGTGCTCTGGAACCATTGACTAGTCCACCCGACTCCTCTTCCACGTTAAGACGCCGGTCGACCGTCCCGAGCGTCGCGCCAGTCATCTCGCCTACTCCGTTCGATGCACTCGCATGGAGCCATTCGATCAGAAGAAGAAAAAAAATCCTCCGTCAGCCACCGTGCTTACTTAATGTCGACGGGCGGATGAACGGGCGGCTGGGTTGAATGTTGCCTAAACACACACACACACACACACACACCTCCTATGCAGTTCCTAAGAATCATTCCTGCACCGGCCATCCCGTCATCCTGCGAGAAGGAGCCGTCCACCGACATGGCCAGCCAGTCCACTGGGGGCGGTGCCCATGTTGGCTCAGGTGAACTTGGCACTACAACAACCGTCGGGCATGAAACAGTGACTAGGGACTTGCCTTTGATTATTTGTTCAGTACTCGTACCGTCATACGGTTCACGTCTCGGATGGAATTCAGGTGCTCAAGAAGTTCTTTGAACCGGGGGGAGCCCTTGGCAAGATGAACTCCCCCATTTGCTCCAACCTCTTCTCCGGCGGGTGATACCATTGCAAAGAACACGAGGGAAAGAAGGGGTGAAACCAAATCAATTTCATTAAGAAGAGAAGCATACCACTGTACATACAGCAGGAAACACAAACATTCAACATAAGCTTATGAGAAATCAAACCATTTTAAGACTATATGACATAATAAAGAAACATTCGATCCAAAATCACGGGTGACGCAAAAGACGGATATTTTCCGGCCTCGCTCCGACTGACTGCACCTGCGCCTACGTACCCACTCTCACGCAGGCCCGTGATTTTGTTTGGATTTGGAGAAGAAGAAGAGATGATTGCAGGTCCGTGGCAATATGCAGTACAGCTCCAGGAGTGACACAAGAGCAGGCAGGCAGGCAGGCGGACCCGGCCGGCCATAGCGTGCGAGGTGCGGTGCTGGACTAGTCGTCCCTCCACCAGCAACAAAGTCCAACGCGGCGCGGGTAAACTGATAGGAAAAGCCGTGCCCACTCCACTAGTAGCTCTCAAAAGATGCTTCACATCTGAATATATATATACTCCCTCCGCCCCAAAATGCTCTTATATTTGTTGTTTCCGGAGGTTATACTAATTTAGAGACACTTATTTTGGGGCAACAACTAATCACCACCAATAGAGCAGCTTGTGTCTGAAGGTGAAGAATAAAACATAGTAATACTATACTGCACGCGTGGTCAGAAAACAACATAAGTCGTTTGTGATTGGACCTCCATCCAGTGACTTACGGATCAGTACGTGCTCAGCCGATCGTGGACGACGGACGAGCCTGCTCCCGACGTTAACTCCACTCCCACGGATCGGTACTCGACTCCACCCACGCTAGATGCTCTGTTTGCCTTCTTCAGAGTGCAGGTGCAGAAGCAGAGACCCTTCCCGGTTGCCAAATGCGTGCAGTGAAATGAAATACTATTACGAGTAGGTAAGGTAGAAACCACAACGAGCTGGAGTTGGGCAGGGCTAGCTGCTGCATCATGGACTGCCGATGGCTGCCTTTTGTACAGTAACAAACAAATGATGGGCTACATGGTTTAGACACCAGCCAAGAGCCGCTTTTTCTCGGCCCCTGCCTGGTTTGATACAACACTTCCCCTTCGGTACACCCCCCCTAAACACATCGAGGGCCCAGATTATCCCATACTCCTTCATAACAAAGGGCAGGATGGTCTTTTCTTAACCTTTTTTTTTCAGCAGTTGGTCTTTTGCTAACGTACATCTACGTCTCGCGTCGTATACAGATTGCATAGGTACTAGGGCGGCCCATTAAGCTACCACGTTCAATTCCCCGCAAAACAACACATGCCGATAGCCACTACAACAAACCATTGCTTGTGTTAGTTCTAGCGAGAAATATATAAGAAAACACAGTAGCGTACATATATATGAAATATTTTCTGAAAAAATCTGAAACTTTTATTAAAAAATGCAAACAATTTTAAAATGCCGAATAGTTTTGGAATTTGTGAACCAAATTTGAGCAATTTTATTTTGAAAGTGAAAAAAAAACGAAGCACAAACAATTTCCAAACATCTTTCGAAACATGAACAATTTTTTAAATTTGTGGTTTTCTTTTTTGGGGGCTTTTGCTTGTCCCATTTTCCTTTTTATTTTTCAATTTTATTTTGATCTTAATTCTATCTTTTTAAAATCACGAACTGTTTTTAAATCATGAACCTTTTCTTAAATACATGAACTTTTGAAATTCGGAAATATTATTTTTAATATTGTGAACTTTGTTTTCAAATCTGTGAACGTTGGAAATATTATCGAAAACTCAAACAACTTTCATGGTGCCCTAAAATTGTCATAGAAGTTGGTGGAAAATATTCAGGGCCATTTGAAGGATGTCGATAAAATAACGTGCTCTCAGAGGGAGTCTTCTGGCATAACCCGAACACAATCCATTGAACATGGTCTAGTTTGGACATTCTTAAAATAATACCAACTTTTTCAAGTTGGTGGACATACGCATACCCATCGTAGTCATCAATACCGGGTTTGAACGATTTGCAACACCGTATGCAAGTTGTGACACGTCGACCATTGTGTCAGCCTTTTCTGACCGAGAATACTCCAGTAAATATAAAATTTGTTGAAACCAAAACAACTTGGTATGGTGTCATGAACTGGTCATACAATGCCATGGAAAAAATTGGGACCATTTGAAGAATGTCGGTAAACAATGTGCTCTGAGATGGAGTCTTGTGGCCTTCCTATTGACATGGTCTATGTTTGTACATCTTTCGGTGACCCCAACTTTTGCAATAAGGTGGGCATGCTCATGATAGGCATCCATGCCAGGTTTGAATGAAAAACTATTTAAATCTAGAATTTATACAAGTACTTAAAACGGTTTTTTAAAAAATCCCCTGTTTTCATGCGACAATGGACCGGCACAGCCGAGAGGCCTCCTGCAAAAAAAGTATTTAATTCGTGAGCTTTTTGTCAAATTCGTGATTTTTTTTTTCAAATCCATGAACTTTTTTCCAATCTCGCGATCTTTTTTCTCGAATTCGTGAGCTTTTCTCAAATCGATGAACTTTTTTTAGTTTTATGAACTTTTGTTTTCCTTTGAGCTAGGTGTGGGCTTAAAAATTGACAAATCAAAGACGAAGCGATACCGAAAAAGAAAAACCTAGATTTTTGGTTTTTTGTGTTAGTGTTGGAAAATTTCTGCCACAAAGTCCACGGGTTGAAAAAAGGTTTATCAATTTCAGAAAAGTACACCATTTTCCTTCCTACGTACACTCAAAAAAATGTACACCGATAAATCAACACCACCCAATCACATCCATTTAATTAAATCCTTCACCTAAGATGGATCTAGTCTAACGTGAATGTGTTATTAGCAAATAACCAGGAGGACGCCTCGCCCGCGGAACAAAGTTCCGCACGCCGCTCACAAGGACACTAATCACAGCCCCTAAAAATAAGAAACTAATCACGGTGCATCCTATCCTGGTCAACAAAAAAATCAGTATCCCATCTCCCATGGCCACGCACGGCTCAAGGTATTCAAATTGTTTGGGTGAAATGTACGTGAAAGGAATATTGATTTATGAAGAATGATATTTCAAATTATGTATGCTAAGAATTAGGTACTATACACTTCGTGTGAAATTTCAAATTTTCAATAGGGTTAACCTATTATTTTTAGGGAAGATTATCCTATATATGATTACATGTGTTAGCCGAGACGTGCAACGCAAGCTTACTAGTGTGACAAAAGTTTGTGAAATTGAATAAAGTTCATCGGTTTGAAAAAAGGTTAAGAATTTGACAAAAAGTTCACAGATTTGGGAAAAAAAATTGCAAAATAAAAAGTTCATAATTTTGACAAAACAAAGTTCACGAATTTGATAAAAGTTTGTGAAATTCAAAAAAGTTCATCGACTTGAAAAAAGGTTAAAGATTTTTTAAAAAATTTAAATTTTATTTCATGAAATTGATAAAAGGTTTGCGATATTGAAAAATATTCATTCATATGAAAAAACATCACAGATTTAAAAGATAAGTTCACGGATTTAAAAAAATGTCACGAATTTAAGAAATTAAAAAAGAAAATAGAAAAATAAGAAGAAATAAATAAAAATAAACCAAAGAAAAAAGGCAAAAAAGACAAACAGACAGATAATATGCACAACAAGATGTATAAAAGAAGAAGCCAGGCACAACAAGGGCGCTGTCCTAGTTGGTTACTGCAGGTAGAGATAGACCCAAGAGGTTGGGTGTTTGATACTGCTCACCCACTTATTTTTTGAAGCTTAAAAACAATAAAATAATAAATGGGCTTGCATATAACCAAACTGCTCAACACCAAAAAGATAAAAAGATGTTGGATACAACGGATCTGGTTGAACTTTTGTGGGCAACCAAACACATCCTATGGATGGGATCCGCTAGTGCCCCGCCTCTAGTCACCACACCCACCGGTGCTCTGTTTCCTTCTTCACAGCGCAGACGCAGAGACCCTTCCCGGTTGCCAAATTAATGCGTGCAGTGAACTGAACTACAACGAGCACGTGGCCGCTCCATCGTGGACTGCCGAGCGCCACGTCTCATGATCGGAGCAGGCCCGGGCCCTCCCAGGGTATGCGTGCTGTATATCGGCCCATAAGGCCTGCTGCCTTCTCCCCGGAAAAAGGTAACCCAGCGTACGTTATGCTAAAAAAAAAGGTAATGCAGCATGCACAACATCGCCGAGCGCCTCCGGTCTCCACTCTCCAGCCTTTACACACACGGCGTACATCACGTCATCGCCGAGTTTCATCAGCCACGCGATCTCGATTAATTCACGAGATATATCAGATAATCATTCCCTGTCTCCTATTCCCTGATCCTATATATATGTTGCTATTTGCCAATTAAGTAATTTACCTTCGACTAACATTGTGTAGCCTTTGATACCATTTTTTTTTATATTTTCAGCATTGTATTATCATGTCGTCTAAAAAGTACTCATTCGATAGGGATAAAAGAAAAAGAAAACAACGTGAGGTCTTCTTGGTAGAATCACAGAGATGAACGATGATACTAGTGTGTCGATGAACAAGGTGATACTAGTGCGTCGATGAACAAGATGATGAACCCCTGACAGTCATGGTGTTTGAAGATATATTTGGATATTTATTGAGAACGGGCACCCTGAATCATTCAATGATAATGAACTTGAAAAGTGTTGCACAAATTGCATAAACTATGTCTCTCGATGGTTCATCTGATGCTGAGGTATATGATTTTATTTTGCAATTAAAGGTGCCCAATGGCTTAATGTCTGATATGAAGATTTTCGATCATGTGATATAGTTGATTATCATGCTAATGTCTCCATTGCTTATCACATCTTATTTGCCGTGCATGTGACTATCGCATTGGTTGGAAGAAGCTTCTCAAAGTCGAATTATTGAAAAACTATTTGAGTTCACTAATGATTCAAGAGAGTGATTGATTTGGCAACGTTACACATATAGAAGAAATTATTGGATAAGGCTGACATTGATCATAGGTGAATTAATATCAAGGAATCCTAGAAGAATCTTTTTAAGGTAATATGTATACATCATTTGATATGAATATTGTATTTTAAGTGTTTATTGGTATATATGTATATATTCTGTTAAAAAATATGTATATATTCACTATTATTATGTTTAAATTAAGGGCCCCGAGTTTTAGTTTCACCCCGGGCCTCCGAAATTTCAGGACCGGCCCTGGATCGGAGTGGCGATGGCAGCCTTTTTGTTTGTTTGTGTGAGGCGGGCCACATCTGACGATCGGAGTTGAGTTGGCAGCAAGGATCATTTGGCAATTGAGGGGAGAAGAAGAAGAGAGACAAGGTTTCAGATGTTGTGTTTACTTCCGTCAGAGATATCGACCATAGAACATTGTTCAAAACTTCAAATGTTTTTACCCCACGCCAGTTTGGCACAGGCGGCACCTGCTGGTCACTTTGAGACACGCGGCATTTTGCTTGGCATCCGCAAACAAAACAAAAGCGCCTGCTATTTGAACACCTACTACAATCATACATACATACATACAAATGGTGAACAAGCAAAACTTTTCTTAAAAAAAATTGTACAGTAACAATGATCGGTTACAGGGTTTAGACACCAGCCAGGAGCCGCCTTTTCTCAGCCCCTACCTGGTTTGATATTTGTTTTATTGCAACGAATCGAAATCAATAGACATCACAGCATAACAGTACAGTACAGCAACAGTAATGAAAACGTCCAGGATGCAGGAAGGAGGGTCTTCCTTGATCGACTTGGTTTGCATCGCATCAACATCCCAGCCTTTGTCTGCCAACTCAGCAATCAAACAAGAGCCAAGTCCTAGCGTTTCATTCCACACAACAAAACAAAACAGACAGGAAGATGAAGAGCAGAGCGTCCATCATCATCAACACTTGTACGTTTAGCCAACCCTATCACACACAGGTTAGCAGACCATCATTTTTTTTCATTTTTTTTGCGGGTAAGCAGACCATCATTGTTAACCCCAGAGCCGAGCCTAGCGAGCCAACCGTAGGGGTTGGCGTTTTCTTTTCTCTCTGAAATTAACAACAGAGGAGCAGTAAACAATGATAAACGCACTAGAGGAATGCAGAACCCATCTGGCCGGGGTTGTCATTGTCCAGTCCAGAGAGACATGAGATTGTTGGACATTATCAATAACAAGGAACCATCCATTCGCCACGCCCAAATTAAAGCCTCTGCAAAAAAAGGTCGCCGCCCCCGATGCATGTCTGAAACAACACAACGCTTCTTCTCATACATACAAATCATAAACACAGGGTGCCTAGACCTAGACAAGTCACGTAACGTTCCTGTGGTGAAAATACGTACAGACCATCGAACAACACTTAACGCAACAGAGACATATCACTGACACTAATTCAGCAAAATACGGATCATATAATTGTGATGGATACTGGCTATTTAAGAAAAAACATTATTTGCATTCGCACAAACATCTCAACAGTCAACTCTGATACAGTCCATGTCAAGTGTTGAATAAGTAAGAACAACAAATATAAATACCACAAGTGTTTTTATGCTGCACATCTTTTGAACTGGTTATCACAAAGGTAACAGTTCAACCAGCCATTTATTAACTTTAATTAGCTCAGTAACAACGGATACAGAGCAGAGCAGATCAATAGATGTAGTACTTACAGACATGCACATTTTATCATACAGACAGATGTGAAATGTTTCGGTCCAGCTGAGCCAGTGGTGCATCGCACTTGCACGGTTTTCCTACTGCTTTGAAGATGTCAAATTCATCCAGATAATTGAACGCTTTTCCCCAGGTAACCCATTCAGGTTCATGGGTCTTGCTTGTTGGACTTGCGTGGTGGGTCTTATCAATTTTATCAATGAGACAGGTCCATATATTTGAAGTTTTTTTTGATTTGTCATAAGTCCAAGTATTTTAAGTTTGACTAAGTCTATAGAAAAATATATCAATATCAACTTTTATATAGTATTATGATGAATTTACGAAGACTAATTTGATGTTGTAGATTACAGTATATTTTTATAGAAAATACTTGGTCAAGATGTTAGACTTAGGACAAACATATAACTTCAAATATTTTGGAACAGAGCACTTCACAGTGTTGACCTTAACATGCATTCTGATACAACAATGCAGGTGTATATCAAGATGGCAGCGGGGATGAAACCTACCGGGTTTTGCTTGCCCAAACCTGTCCCTGCTAGAAAATCGCAAGCCCGTGCCCGTCTTCGTGCATGGGGCCAGTGTTTTGCCCGTCCCCTAAACCTATCGGGTTTCCTAACCCCACGGGGAACCCATCCCCGGGAGCAGTCATTGAAAACAACAATGTTTGAAAGAAAAATAGGAGCATATTACAACAATAGCAGCAGCAAAAAGCAGCATATTTAAGCAACAAACATAGTATATTTCAGCAGCAGGAGCATAAGATGGATAGTGTAGTGGGTGTGAAGGGAGGGGGCTCGGTGGAGAAGACATGGAGCTGGAGGGAGGCGGCTTGCCGGCACTGAAGGTGGTTGGGCGGGGCTGCAAGATGGGATCGAGCCCACGCGGCAGCGGAAGGACTAGGTTTAGGTGTTGTGCTCCTGTCCCATGTGTGGAGTGATGTGCCTATGCGGGACAGCGGGAGTCAAGCAACGAGTGCTCGTGCACTCGAGGGGCAGGGGCGCTGGGCCGGCCATGTCCGTGTATCCAGATGGGCCTCGAGGTTGGATTAGTGGATGGATGGACTTATTATGACGGTATGTTGGGTTTTGGGTCGGGTACTACTGAAACGGGTTTGAACCCGTGAAACATGCCGGGTTAGAAAGACACCCATTCCCGTCCCCTAATAGAGTAAAAACCCGCGGGAACCATTGCCATGTTGAGGTGTATAGGACCCTTTTCACATAACAAGCTTCTCGACCTATACCGGAGTAGCGGTTTGTAGTTTAACTGAATCTGATACAATGTAGACTTGTTTATGTAGGTATGTCAGCTCTTTCTTTGTCCTCTCTTCAGAAACATGAAATCGTTTGGTCCATGAAACATTCTTTTGGATGCACAGCAGAAAAGAACAGGCTTAATGGGAGCAAGCAAGATGATCATCATACCATGGATGGAATTAGTTGCCAGACAGGGAAGTAACTACACCGACTCTGTCCACACATACTAGGAGTCTAGGATAGACAATTCGCTTGTTGCTCCACCGGTCGGTCATCTCATCAGAGGCGGCCGAGGATGCGCTCAGCCTCGTCGTCGTCAACAGGGTCGACATGGACGGCCTGGTCGAGGTCGACGCCGGCGATCTCGTCGTCGTCGAGGAGGTCGATCTGGACGTGGGCGTAGCCGCACCGCTTGTACTGCGCGAGCACCCGGTCGTGCATCTCGTCATCCTTTGCGAAGGCGGCGAGGGCGCGAGCGCGGATCTCTGGGTCGGGGATGCGGGCGAGGTGCGGCGAAGTGCGTGGCGGTTCCTTCTCGCGCTCCAGCAGCCACTGGATGTACCCGTGCCGCTCGTCCATCTTGACCATCATCGTCCTCATCTCCTTCTTGGCCGCAGTCGCCGGCGACTCCATCGAATTGAAACTCTGCAGGCTACTCGCGATCACCCCTTGTATCAATCGATTGGTCTTTGATTAGGTTAGATATAGATAGATGAGGCGGCGGCATATATAGTCACCCCATCCAGCCCTAGCATAGTAGGTCCCTGTCGGACACCGACGAGTCCTTGGCAAACTCCAACTCGAGTGTTGGACTACCAATGTGATATTTGTGTGCTCGCCAGGCCATATTTTGTGGTTGGGCCTGGGCTGCTGTCGATGTGACAAGAACAACACACGTCGGCATCATTTGTTTTGCTGTTTTGGTTCTCAAAAAACTATTACTCCTTGGATTCATCGGTGGTGGATGTGTCCCATGGCGAGGAATGGCGAGAGAGATGAGGAAAAGGGAAAGCATCAGGAAAAAACACGAGCAGAAGGGAGGAGATAAGGTTGGGGATGAAAAGCGGTTGGGGGACCCCGCATGACATGTTTCACTTAGGAGAGGAAGTTTGCGCGAGTGAAAAATCATTCGGGTGATTTTAATCGTTTCCCTAAATATATAACATCAATTGCTTGCGTTCATTAACCTAAAAAAGAACTTGCTAGGGTTCATCTCCTAGAGTGCCATTATTGAAGGCCAAGTATTATCCTCACAATGACGTGCTTGGTCCTTAGCCCAATGATAACAAGCCCTGTGCCTGGTGCAGCGTACCTACTATCTACTAGCAATTCTTTCTACATGGACACTGTCCACGTCAGCATGCATGCCGCATAAGGTTTTAGTTCCATTTGCTGAGTAAGCTATAATTTTTCACATTTAGATCCTGAATTCCTTGCCGCCCATGATCTTCAGGAGACAAGAATACTCCACCTGGACTGATTTTTTTGTGGACTATCACTTTGCCAAAAATAATCTAGAGCAACTTTATGAGCTCCACAAGAAATTTTAAAAAATGAAATCATATACATGATCATGCTACTTAGAACCAAATTAATGGAATTAGATGACCGTCAGTGGAGATCCTTGCCCTTCCAACAGCAAAGTCTTTTCTCAAGCTGCTCCACCTCTTTCCGTTTTGAATTCTGTAGCATTCAAAAAGGAATTGGAGTTCCTAGGTATCGGATAGGGAGTTGTGTCCCATGGCGCAACCTAAATCCATTCGTCCGAAATGAGAGGGGTTGTATTAACGTGAAGGAAAACACATTGCGGCTCTCGGAGATCAGCATCGGCATTTATCAATATAGTTGTCGATCGTACTGGTATTAATGTCTAGAGCTGGGAATACAAGAGAGAGAAGAAGGACAATGGAGTCATGCATTCAAAAATTTCACGCAACTGAGCTTCGACACTCCCATGTGATGGACAGACTATCAAGAGCAATGTGATGGACAGAAAGAAGGCTTTTGGAAGTCCTGGAACATGGAGAATATCTATAAGATGAATCTCTGTGTGGGGTTTTAATAGCTGAATGACCAACAATGCCTAATTTTCATACTTGTACCATCGGTGTTGTGGACTTGCTCATGGCCATGATACCTCTCATGCATGGCGATATTCTTGATTTCACCAGTTATGTGATCAGTGGCACCCGTATCGGCGCACCAGTTTGTCCATAGGAAGTATCAATGGCAGTGGCTACTTTCTTCTTCCTGGAATTATCTTCTGCATAGCGCCACTTGCAATCTTTCGCATCGTGGTTATTTTTTTTTTGCAAATTTGACAAATACCATCGGCATACCCTTGAGAACAACCACCACCATGGTGATTGCGATTTTGATTGTAGTAGTTGTTATTGTAACCTCCACCTCCATCATACCCTCCATGTCCATTGTCATGGCCGCTACCATAGCCACCAGATTGGCTACGGTAGCCACCACCATAGCCGATTTCGCCCTGGTGAGATTGGCCACCACCATAGCCATAGCCGTTGGACTGACCACCACCGCCGTTGCCATTGTTCTGGCCATGGTAGCCACCGCCACCTTGGCCAGGCTGTCTGCCGCCGCTCTGGCCCGGATAGGCACTGTCCCCGCTGCTACTATCCTTGCGCAGCCGCCCCTTGTATAAACCGCCGCAGCTACCACGACCATGACCGGCCATGTTCGCCAAAGACTTTAAGCCTCTAACACCCAAGCTATAAAAAAGTTTGACCCTTTTATCGAATTTGCTCACCATAGAGAAGAGATCGTCAATGGAGGGTGGCTCAGTGTGAACGTCTAGTGCTGAGACGATAGGCTGGTAGTCCATGTCTAGGCTAGAGATGATGAAGGAGAGTAGTTGGTTGTCGGTGATGGGATCGCGGGCCATGGCCAGCTCGTCCATGAGAGACCACATGTGGCCTAAGTACGCAGTTGCGGATTGATTCCCCTTCTGTGCGTTCGTCGGGTTGATGTGGAGGTTGTTGATGCGGGATCTTGATGTAAATGTGAACAAGCTTGTCAGGGATTCCCAGATCTTGTGAGACTTCTCATGCGAGGTGACCTGAATCAAGACCTCCCTGGAGAGGTTGTTGAGCAAGTAGGGCTGCATCTGCTGGTCCTCCCTTGCCCAGACCATGTGCTCGGGGTTTATGACGATTGGATCCTTGTCGGCGGAGTCTTTGGTGGTGATTGGTTTGGGAGGTTGAGGAGAGGTTTTCTCGAGGTAGCTATACATGCCCACAGCTCGAATCTGCGATAGCACTTGGGCGCGCCATAGGTTGAAGTTTATTCTGGTGAGATTTTCAGAGACTTGGGAATTTAGGGCAACGCTTGATCTGGACACTACTAGAAAAAGGCTTATCCCCAATATCTCTACTAGTGGCGCATCACGATGGTGGTGCGCCACTGCTATATAGCAGTGGCGCACCAGAATCAAGTGCGCCATTGCTATGTTTTTACTAATGGCGCACCACATGAGCAGTGCGCCATTGCTATTTTTTTGGGTCCACCCCCCCACCAGACATAGCAATGGCGCACCACACCTAGGTGCACCACTACTATGCTACATAGTAGTGGCGCACCTAGGTGTGGTGC
>NC_057814.1:639496082-639496737 GCF_018294505.1 Triticum aestivum
GTTTTTAAAAAAATAAAAGAAAATGATAAAAGATTAAAAAAATTCAAAAAATAGATGCCCATGTGTTATGTGTTCTAGTTAGGAGAATTAACAAACATGAATTTTGATTTTTTTTGCAAAAGGCCGCCGTGTTTCGGTAAAATGGCTGTAACTTTTGCATACGACCTCCGATGAAAAAGTTTTTTATATGAAAAATCATCTACTCGAAAAGTTACATCCGAATTCTTATTGATTTTCTAGAATCCTCAAAAACCTAACAGAAAGAAGTTACGATGCTTTTAAGATCTGGAGGCAAAAAATTCAAAACAAATGCAAAAAAATAAATTAGCAATGGCGCACTAGTGCATGGTGCGTCACTGCTATTTTCCCGCCTTCAAAATTCAAAAAAATAGCAATGGCACACCAGTGCATGGTGCGCCACTGCTAAGTTGGGACAGAAGTTTAAAAGGGCCGGCCAGCCACTTACCCCTTCATTCTTCTCCTCCTCTCCTGCACTCCATCTCCTCCTCTCCTCCACTCCATCTCCTCCTCTCCGGCGACCTCCTCCTCCTCCGGTGACCTCCTCCTCACGGTGCTCCTCCTCCGGCGGCCTCCTCCTTCCTCCTCTCCTCCTCACGGTGCTCCTCCTTCCTCTCCTGCTCACGGTCCTCCTCCT